>NC_135803.1:80424147-80509966 GCF_964213995.1 Mustelus asterias | reverse complement strand
TCTCTATGAACGGTATGTTTTGTCTGTATAGCGTGCAAGAAACAATACTTTTCACTGTATGTTAATACATGTGACAATAATAAATCAAATCAAATCAAATCCTCCTCCTGCTGGTCATCCTCCCCAGCGACACCCAGCTGGTCAGCCTCCACATCCTCCTTCTCCTCCTCCAATATGTCACTTCTCTAGAGCCAGATTGTGCAAGGCACAGCACATGATCACTATGCAGGAACAGATCACTGGGCTGTATTGGAGGGCTCTGCCAGATCAGTTCAGGCACCGGAATTGCATTTTGAGGAACCCAATGCACCTCTCCATTATCGCGCGGGTGGCTACTTGGGCTTCATTATAGCGGGTCTCCGCCTCAGACACAGGCCTCCACACAGGCGTCATTGGCCATGTCCGAAGCGGGAAACCCATATCACCCATGAGCCACCCCTGCAGCCTGGGCTCCTCCTCAAATGTCTACAGGATGTCCAAGCTCCTGACAATGAAGCTGTCATGCACATTACCTGGATGTCTTGCGCAGACATGCATAATGTTCATCTTATGGTCGCACACTAGTTGAACCCCTTTCTGGTGATGAATCTCTGTGGATTCTGTAGGGCGGCCTTGAGGGCGACGTGTGTGCAGTCGATGGCATCCCCACAATGGCTGTGAACCCTGCAGCTTGGGCTTCCTGATGGGCCTGGTCCAGGTTAAATTTGATGTACTACCCAGCCCGGGCATACAGGGTTTCTTGACCTGCTTGACACAGGTGTGCACGGCGGATTGGGAGATGCCAGACATCTCCGCTAGGGGTCTGGAAGGAGCCAGTCACATAAAAGTTCAGAGTGGCCGTCAATTTGACAGCCACGAAGAGTGGGTGCCCTCCCCCGCCTCTAGGTGCCAGGTCCTGCAATAGGTTGCACAGGTGTTGCACTGTCTCCTTTCGGAGGCAGAGACGTTGGCGGCACATGGTGTTCAACATCTGTTCAAATGACACTCATGCACAGAACTGCCGGGTCTCTGCTCCCTCTTTCTCCTGCACACCCCCGCCCCCCCCCCCCCCCCCACCGGGCGAATGGCAGCCACCCCCTGCCTCTAGTGGTCATCTCCTGCAAGTGGTAAGGCCCGGGCCTCCTGTGCCCCCAATTCTTCCTCCAGCTCCTCCTCCTCAGCTCCAGGAGCAACCAAAAGAACAGCAAGATCGATTGTTTGTGTTGCAAAAGCCATCTCGTCACTCTGAAGGGGGTGGGGCGGGAGATGGAGAGGAACACATGTAGAGGTTAAGGAACGCTGCTTGCCCCTTGGACATCAACAGTCACTGTCCATACCCCCAATTCCCCCAGCTACATGCTCCCCACAATCACAGCCCCCCCAATAGCCCCAGCTACATGCTCCCCACAATCACAGCTCCTTGCAAAGTTGAGAGGCTGCAGCATTGCAATTTGTGCACATCCTTCAGCTGGAAGTGAGCTGAGGCACTAGGACCCAGCAGCACCACAAGACCCGAGGTCAGTGATGAGACCCGGGTCCGTGCTGCAAATTGGACATCGGAGCCCTGCAGAGCATCAGCCCCCCCCCCCCCCCCCACCCCACACTCTCGCAGAGCCACCACCAACCTGAGAAAGAAAATGGCCACAACAAAAGGACACCTGTGAGCAGCAAAGAGCCGTCAGACACTATATACTTACCTCCTCACTAACCCTCACTGATGGAGCGCTGATTCGGGATTGGCGAACGTAGTGGTAAAGGGGGAAATGCTGGTAAAGTTGGGTGTGCAGCCATTAATTCAATTTAAATACATTCAAATGCATTTAAATGGCCATTGCACTCGTTTCGGGCGTGGTCCTGATCGCGTCCATTTTTGGGCCTTGGTAAAGGGGGAACCGGCGCGGAGGCAGGAGTGGATCGCGCTACTCACCTCTTGCCCGACTTTACCAAGTTTTCGCGCCCGAAAACAGGTGCAACTTGATGGTAAAATCGGGCCCATCGAGTCTGCACCAGCTCTCCAAAAGAGCCCCATCACCATACATTTATCATGGTTAATCCATCTAACCTGCACACCTTTGGACTGTGGAAGGAGTAGCTGGAGGAAACTCAAGCAGATATGGAGCGAACATGCAAACTCCACACAGTCACCCAAGACCAGAATCGAACATAAGTCCTTGGTGATGTGAGGAAGCAGTGCATTGTGCCACAGTGCTGCCAATCGCTAAAAATCAAATTAAAACATCGGACTGTAACTAGGATCTGAATGGACTGTTTGGTATAAAAGAGATCCTCATGGATCTCTGAGTATACATTTCACAGAATTCTACATGTCAAGTGTACATGATTATTACAGCTGGTTTGCAGCACTCTAAAGCACTGTAATCTGTATCCAAAAGTGCATTATCTAATATCCAATCTCTCAAATGAATTATTACAGTCTTCCGACTCTCCAATCTACATATTATGGAAAATCTAAGTTTTAATAGCTCCCTTGCATACCTGGTAACTGACTAGGCTGCAACACAACTTAGTTGACCAAGAGCTAAGCAATCAAATCCTTCCCTTGTGACTTCAGCCCCTTTATCCAGTGAATTGCTAAACCTCAGAAATCAACAACTCTCCCAGGTTTTTCTTCAGTCTGAATTAGTCCAGCTGCTTCTCAGAGCTCAGTGGAACACTACAGTTGATTGCAGTGCCGACAGATGTTGAACATGGCTCAAAATTCCCATTCCTGATTGAGGTCCTGTTGGAAAGCTGTTTGTATGTGTTGATTAGAGTGAAGACAAGGTGAGGATTAGTTCTGTTCCTCTCTATGGCCCACAGCCCAGTGAGATTTCTGGATAATTGGTTACACACTGAAAGCTGGGTAATGTGTTGTGTAAAAAGGTGAGCAGAACTCAGGAAACCAAACTGCAGCAAGGATTGTTACTGGGGCATTAGAGGATTAAATTAGGTTGACAGGCTTGTCTGATATTCTCCTGAGTCTCGAAGATTTAGGGATTTATCTGGTGAAGATCATTTTAAAAAGTTGAAAGGTTTTGAAAATGTAGAAATGGGGGCCAGAACTCTCCGGCCATTCATGCCCTGCACCACTGCCAGCGCGATTGGAGAATTTGACGCTCAGCCAAATCTCCATTCATCTCAGCAGGACTGGAGAATCCCAGATGCGGGCGAGGTCGGAGAATTTGGCTCGGGGAAGCCATTTTTTATGGTTGGAGAATCCGAGAGTCATAAGGGAATGTTCCCACTAATTGTGATCTGTCTGACTGTCATCAGTTGCAATGCCTATTTATTGCATCACTGGTGTAGCATTTTAGCACTTAACAATTTGTAATCTTGCAAAGAAAAAAAAATCATGTTTGGATGTACTTTCTTTGATATAAACATTGACTGAGATTCCTTTGCCTACCATCTTAAATTTAGAGCTGGGCAAATCAAAAATGATGTTAGGGAGTGAAATAATTTTAACACAAAGGATGGTGAACACCTGGAATCCTCTCCCCCAATAAACTACGGAAACTGAGGGACTTTGCTTTGAAGATTGTGATTGAATCATGGACTCCTACAGTGCAGAAGGAGGCCATTCGGCCCATCGAGTCTCACCGACCAGAATCTCACCCTTGCTCTATCCCCATAATCCCATGCACTTACCCTAGCAAGTCCCCCTGACATGAAGGGGCAATTTACCATGGCCAATCCACCTAACCCGCACATCTTTGCACTGTGGGAGGAAACAGGAGCGCCCGGAGGAAACTCACGCAGACATGGGGAGAATGCACAAACTCCACACAGACAATAACCCAAGCCAGGAATGGAACCCGGGTCCCTGGCGCTGTGAGGCAGCAGTGCCACTGTGCCACCGTGTTGCCCCATGGTGTCATGTAAGGTTTTCATAGAAAATGGAACAAAGATGAGTAAATGGATTTGAAGTATGATTCAGGCACGATCTAACTAAATAACGGAAAAGCCCTCACCTGTTGCTAATATTCCTATAAGTCAATTCCTTTAGTTGATGAGAGGTTTAAATTGTCAAAAAAAATGTTAAATAAATATGTAGACAGATAGATAACTGATAGAAGATGGATGGACAAAAAAAAATCTTGAATAAGAGTGCTGTTGACATCACCAATATTGGAAGATAGGCTCTCACTGAAAGAAACAAGGTTTATGAGTAAAATATCCATTAATTAACTGACTGGTAATTCATTATAATTCATTATAACTGTCAGGTAATCTTATAAGTACAGTTGACACACATTAATTGGGATGCCCTGTTGGAGATCATTCGACAGAATTTATCAGCTCATCCTTGTCAGTACCAATTTAAGCCAATTAGTCTCATAAGGGAATGTTCCCACTAACTGTGGCCCGTCCGACTGTCATCAGTTGCTATGCTTATTTATGGCATCACTAATGCAGCATTTGTAGCACTTAATAATTTGTAATCTTACAAAGAAAAAAAATCATGTTTAGATGTGCTGTCTTTGATATAAACATTAACTGAGATTCCAATGCCGACCACCTTAAATGCATAAGCATAGCTGACACAAGGTGAATGTTGCATCACTATGGTAATGCAGAGTTTATTAAGCTAACACCCTGATGGAGAATACCCTGAGTTATATTTGAACAAATGTCATGATTTTATTACAACAATCATTTTTCCCCTAAAGTTTGTTATTTTTAACAATTCTGTATTTCCTTACTCATTGCCTCCTCACTGTGTTGATATAAAATTCCCCGCACAACCTCCCACTATAATTCATTCACTGTGGAGCTCCTTACATCCTTCAATCCACCTTTTACAATCTTCAGACAAATAAAATCTGAGTTTGGAATATTTCTTCATTTCAATCTTCTGTTTTTAATCTCAGTGGGTCCTGCATTAACGGTCGAGACTCTTGATCCATTTCTCTATTAATAAAAGGTGAACTAATGTTGGTTTTTATTTCTTCCTTTAAGATTGATCCTCTCCTAAAAATCCTTCTGGATTTTTTTCCAGTTATTCATGAAATGTGGATATTTATTGTCCATCCCTAAGGTGCCTTTGAGAAAGTGGTGGTGAGTAACAAAATCTCTCACTTTTCTGATGACATTTCAAAGTAGATGGATTGTGCACAGCCTGTGAGGAACTTTCAGCTTGCTGCATGGAGCGTGAAGCATGCGTTGGTGATGAGCCACACCCTTGAGAAGTGTGGTCGTGAAAGAGTGCTTTATTAGCAGGTTACATTTGGAAATTTCGTGGATATTTGATATTCTTCAAGATGAAATTTAGTTCACATTTAGAATTTGGCTAAGAATTATAAAAGCTGCCAAAATAATCTGCACACTAGAAGAGACAGCTCGTTAACAGAAACTGCCTGTCAGTGACATTTAACGGTTAATCATCTGAAAGTGGTTGTCTGAATAGGTGTTAATTACCCTAGCAGAATGCGATATTAACTGTTACAACTTACGAATGAGTTATATATAAGTAAACAGCATTCGCTGTTGCACAGAGTGCTTCTTTCACCGAGTGCTAATATTCAGAATTTGGCCCAGTTGGAAATTCTCTTCACAGAGAAAAGATGGTACCATTTTGATTTTACCTCCTGTACCTAGTGAGTGTTTTTCATTTGTCTCTAAATTAATCCCTAACATGCTATTACAGTACTTCACTAAAATAAACCAGATAAACTAATTCATTAATAAAACCAAAATAATTGATAAACCTTTTAGGACTGAGGTGAGGAGAAATGTTTTCACCCAAGAATGGTAAGGCTGTGGAATTTACTACCACAGAAAGTAGTTGAGGACAAAATATTGTGTGAATATGTGAGTAGAGATTAAGTCATTTAGGATTATATTAACTGGAGTTCAGAAGAATGAGGGGGATCTCATAGAAACCTATAACATTCTAATAGGGCTAGGACCAGGGTAATTGCAGAAAGATATTCCTGATTGTGGGGGAGTCTAGAACCAGGGGTCACAGTATAAGGATAAGGGTAAACCTTCTAGGACTGAGATGAGGTGAAATGTCTTCACCCAGTGTGGTAAGCCTGTAGAATTCAATACCACAGAAAGCAGTTGAGGCCAAAACATTGTTTTCAAGAATAAATTAGATATAGCTCTTGGGGTGAAAAGGGGATCAAAGGATATGGGGATGGGGGGTGGGGAGGCCACTGAGTTGGTTGATCAGCCATAATGAATGGTGGAGCAGGCTCGAAGAGCCAAATGGCATCCTCCTGCTATTTTCTAGGTCTCTATGTTAGGAAGTTGGAATGAAATGAAAAGTAAAGAATTGGATAATAAAGAAACTGATAGGGATTTAGCTGCATGAGAACTTGTGAGGTACAGATTAGCTTAGCAGCCGAATGAAACAGATACTCTGTGAAGCAAAGAGGAGACAAGCAGTCTTGGGACCTAGATCATAGCCAGGCCCAGTTGCAAAGCAAAACTCTTTAAGAAAAATCAAGTTGTGAAGAAAAGAAAGCAGAAGAGGTCTGTCTGTGTGGCACCCCATAAGACCCTATAATAGTAGCTGTAGTGTAGGGCAGAATATAAATTAGGAAACTAGAGGCATGTGTAACAAGGGTAAAACAGTAATCATATGGACCTTAATCTTCACATAGACTGGATAAACCAATATTACAGTAATAGTGTGTGGGATGTCCGAAACTCATCTCCAAACTCCGTGGCCTAGGCCTCGGCAGCTCCCTCTGCGACTGGATCCTGAACTTCCTAACTCACAGATCACAATCAGTAAGGATAGGCAACAACACCTCCTCCACGATCATCCTCAACACCAGTGCTCCATAAGGCTGTGTTCTCAGCCCTCTACTATACTCCTTATACACCTATGACTGTGCGGCCAAATTCCCCTCCAATTTGATTTTCACGTTTGCTGACGACACCACTGTAGTGGGTCGGATCTCAAACAATGATGAAACAGAGTGCAGGAATGAGATAGAGAATCTGGTGAACTGGTGCAGCAACAATAATCTCTCCCTCAATGTCAATAAAACGAAGGAGATTGTCATCGTCTTCAGGAAGCAAAAAGGAAAACATGCCCCTGTCTACATCAATGGGGACGAAGTAGAAAGGGTTGAGAGCTTCACGTTTTTAGGTGTCCAGATCACCAACAACCTGTCCTGGTCCCCCCATGCCGACACTATAGTTAAGAAAGCCGACCAATGTCTCTACTTTCTCAGAAGACTAAGGAAATTTGGTGTCAGCTAGGACTCTCACCAACTTTTACAGATGCACGATAGAAAGCATTCTTTCTGGTTGTATCACAGCTTGGTATTCCTCCTACTCTGCCCAAGACCGCAAGGAACTACAAAAGGTCATGAATGTAGCCCAATCCATCATGCAAACTAATCTCCCATCCATTGACTCTGTCTACACTTCCCGCTGCCTCGGCAAAGCAGCCAGCATAATGAAGGATCCCACGCACCACGGACATTCTCTCTTCCACCTTCTTCCTTCGGGAAAAAGATACAAAAGTCTGAGGTCACGTACCAATCAACTCAAGAACAGCTTCTTCCCTGCTGCTGTCAGACTTTTGAATGAACTTACCTTGCATTAAGTTGATCTTTCCCTCCACCCTAGCTATGACTGTAACACTACATTCTGCACTCTCTCGTTTCCTTCTCTATGAACGGTATGTTGTCTGTAAAGCGCGGTAGAAACAATACTTTTCACTGTACGTTAATACATGTGACAATAATAAATCAAATCAAATCAAATAGAACATATATCAAGTAATTTTCTAGATCATATGTCAAGAAAACAACAAGGAAACATAAAGCTACAATTAATAACTTTGTACTAAAGGGGCCTCAAGGGAACAGTGATCATGATAGATTCTTTTACTTTAAAAGTGTTTCAGTTAAGTCAGAAACTAGGGTTTTAAATCTAAATATTAAGGAGGACATGAGAAGTCTGCAAAGGGATAGAAATATAGAATAGAATCCATACAGTGCAGAAGGAGGCCATTTAGCCCATCAAGTCTGTACCACCTCTCCAACAGAGATTCTTACCCAGGCCCACCACTGCTCTATCCCTGTAACCTTATGCATTTGCCCCACTAAGCCCCCTAACCTGGGAACACTATGGGGCAATTTAGCATGGCCAATCCACCTAATCCAGAGGAACCTACGCAGACACAGGGAGAATGTGCAAACTCCACACAGACAGTCACCCAAGACTGGAATCGAGCTCGGGTCCCTGGCACTGTGAGGCAGCAGTGCTACCATCTCTAGATATATATGTATGTATATATGTATAGTGAGTGGGCAAAAAATTGGCTGATGGAGTATAATGTGAGAAAATGTGAACTTACTTAAATGGAGAAAGATGACAGAACTCTGTGGTACAGATGGATCTGGGTGTCCTGATACACTATCACAGTATTCAGGTACAAGTGATTCAGAAGGCAACTTGAATGTTGTTCTTTTTACAAAAGTAATGGAATATAAAAGTCGGGATATTTTAGTATAATTAGTGAGACTGCATATTGACTGCTGCATACAATTTTAGTCTCCTTATTTAAGAAAGAATATAAATGTGTTGGAAGCAGTTCAGGGAAGGTTCACTCAATGTTGCTGTAAAGAGTAGCAAGACTGAGATTTGGAAGGATTTTAGAATTCAGGAGAATGAAGAAGCTGAGGAATGAGAACACAAAACATAAAAACAGATTGTGAACAATTTAATAGGTATTCAAAAAAGGTTAAAATTATGGAAAGTAAATGTGGGCTTATTAGAAACAGAGATGGCTGAAATTATAATGGGGAAAAAGGAAGTGGAGAAGACATTTAAAAAAACTTCTGTCTTCACAGTAAAAGAGTCATAAAACATTTCAGTAATAATGGGGAACCAAGAACATGGGGAAACATGCAAACGCAACACAGACAGTCACCCAAAGCCAGAATCAAACTGGGATCCCTGGTGCCGTGAGGCAACAGTGCTAACCTCTGGGCAACCACGTCATCCAACCCTCTGACAGTTCAGAAAAGTTCAAAGTAAAGAATGGCTATAGCTGTCAGGCCATCACTGTGGAGGGGACACTCCTCATATGATAGCTTGTTGCTGCAGCTGCGGCCTTTGTGATGGGAGAATTCTTAGGAAACGCTAATAGCTTGTTGGCTGGATGCTGGGAGGCCACCTTCAGCATCTGCCAGGTTTTGGTCTCAACCAAGGACCCATGCATTGATAAGTTCTTGACAACTTCCCCAAATTTTCTCCATGTTGATGCTTAATTACCCTAATTTTCTTTCTGCCAGTGTTGGGTGGGTAGGTGGTGCTGGTTTGACCCCATCTCCAGCAAGATTGCTCAGAGGCTGATGTGTCAGGAAAGTGAACTGGCACACTATTTTCTCATTTTTCTCCTGGTCCTGCCCCTTAACCAACCTTTATGGGACTGGGAAAATTAAGTTCCAAGAATCCAATGTGATTGTGGAACTTAAAGAAATTAGTATGAATAAAGAAATAGAACTAGAGAAATGAATGGAACTAATGGTGAAAAATCCCCTGAATTCCAGGATCAAAAAGAGCTAGCTACAGAGATCGTGGATGCATTGGTTTTTGTTGTCAGAATTCTTTAGATTCTAGAACAGTTTGCAAACATTGGAATATAATAAGGATAACCTCACAATTCCAGAAAGGAGAAAAAAAGGAAACAAGGAACTTTGGGCCCATTAGCCTAACATCAATATTAGAATCAATTATTAGGGAGAATAGCAGTGCATTTTGAAAGTCATAATCTGAACAAGCAGAGTCAGTATGGTTTTTGAAGGGGAATTCATGTCTGACAAATTTACTAGAGTTCTTTGAGGAGGTATCAGCCAGAGTAGATACAGGAAAACCAGTCGATGCTATATATTTTCATTTTCAAAAGACATTTCATAATGTCAGATGTTGCAGTTGTATAGAACGTTGGTTCGGCCGCATTTGGAATACTGCGTCCAGTTCTGGTCGCCACACTACCAGAAGGACGTGGAGGCTTTAGAGAGAGTGCAGAGGAGGTTTACCAGGATGTTGTCTGGTATGGAAGGGCTTAGTTATGAGGAGAGATTGGGTGAACTGGGGTTGTTCTCACTGGAAAGACGGAGGATGAGGGGTGACCTAATAGAGGTGTATAAAATTATGAAAGGCATAGATAGGGTGAATAGTGGGAAGCTTTTTCCCAGATCGGTGGTGACGTTCACGAGGGGTCATAGGTTCAAGGTGAGGGGGGGGAGGTTTAACACGGATATCAGAAGGACGTATTTTACACAGAGGGTGGTGGGGGCCTGGAATGCGCTGCTGGGCAAGGTGGTGGAGGCGGACACACTGGGAACGTTTAGGACTTATCTAGATGGCCACATGAACGGAGTGGGAATGGAGGGATACAAAAGAATGGTCTAGTTTGGACCAGGGAGCGGCGCGGGCTTGGAGGGCCGAAGGGCCTGTTCCTGTGCTGTATTGTTCTTTGTTCTTTGTATAAGGTGCCACACAAAAGGCTATGATGCAAGATAGGAACTCATGGGGTGGTATTTAAAGACCTCATTGCTCCTGTTTTGTGGTGAAAAAAGTCATAAAATCGGGTGTGTTGCGACTAGCGGGAATGGCGCTCGTTTTCACGCCCATTCCCATTTTACCAAGAAAAAAATCAGCACGATTGGGACCCTGCCCAAAGCAAGCAAAATGCCAACTTGCATTTGTTTGCATTCATCACAATGTCATTAGTGAGCTTCACTCCCAATAGTCCCGGCTCACCTGCCTTAACGCCCTAATTCGCTGCAGCCAGATCAGTCAGGAAAACATCTTAAGTATAAAACTTGGTTTCAGGCACTTGAGCAGTGAGGGTAGGAGAGGAGGTGAGTCTCTGGTTTCAAACTGCTCCGTGCTGCTTGGGGGTGGGATTGTTTCATGGTGGCCAAGTTCATTCCGAGTCGGGGGTGGGGGGGCGGGGGGGCTGCGAGTGTGTGGGGGGTAGGGGGCTTCTGTTGTTCATGGGGTCTGACTTTGGCCTCTCAGGATGGACCCAGGTCAGAGCGCTGACCTCTGGTCTTACCACTGACTCTGGGTCCTAGTGGTGGCAGCAGCAAGCACTGTTGCTGATGGGGGATGGGCTGCAAACTCTCTGAAGTGATAGTGCTGCAGCCTCAGGATTTGTCAGGCAGCACTGTCTGGGGCCAATACTGCATAGGTTCTGGGTGTGGGTTTGTGAGTGGGTTGGGGGGGGGGGTGGCGGAGTGGGATGGCAGGAGGAGGGAGCAGAGACCGCAGCAGTTCCGCACGATTGGTTTTGATCTTCCAGAATTTGTTAGATTCGAGAACAGTTCCCAAACATTGGAATGTACCAAGGATAACCTCACAATTCCAGAAAGGGGAAAGAGAGGAAACAAAGAACTTTTGGGCCCTAACCCTAACCCGTCGAGCAACTGTCAGACATCACGTGCCACCGATGGCCCCGGCTCTGAAAAGAGATAGTGCGATATCTGTGCCATTTGTTGCAGGACTTGGCACCTTGGGGCACAGAGGGTGGGGGAGGGGGAGAGGGTGGGTGGAGGGGGGGGCACCCACTCCCAGTGGCTGCGAAAGTGACGGCTGCCTTAAACCTTATGCCACCAAGTCCTTCCAGACAGCCAGTGGCATAAAGGTTTAAGGTGGCCAGCTAACTCACTTCGTATTCTTTGACAATGTGACTGTCCCTTGACAGCTTTGACAGTTCCAATGAGTTTATACATATTTTACAGGCAATCATGTTTACTTTTAACAATCTCAAAAAGGTGCTTACCTCTCCCAAACTTGTCCCAGGACCATATTCAAAGGGGTATTTTATCTCTCTAAAGGTGTATCCTGGCTATCTAAATGAATCCACCAAGTTCAGACCTCCTCTTGCCTTGTCTAATAAGCACAGCAGGGGCAGGATTTTCTGATTTCCCCCACATGCCCCCCCCCCCGCCCCCCCCGCCCCGCCCCCCACACCCAGCCCTGGGACCAGAAATTCCTGTCCAAGGTCAACTGACCTTTGGCTTGTCCGTCATATTTATGTCCTGCTGTGATGATTTCCAGAGTGTGCGGGACCAGAAGATTGAGGTCTACAGGTTTCACACTCCTGACATACCAAAATCCCACTACAGTGGAGGCAACTGGCCATTGAAGTCACTAGCTGCCTCTGTTAACTGGCCAAGCGCAATCCTCGGCTCAATTGCAGCCAGTCTCCTGGGATAATAGGGAATGCTATGCTCAGAGGCAGGCCTTAGAATTTCCGGCCAATTATAGGATTTTTGTCATAAATGACAGAAAGCTTCTTCGTTACAGCAGAAATCTGGGCTTGTATCTATGGAAACAGGGTACCTGATCCTTTGTGTCTAACAAGCTTTATTCCCTGTGCTCATGAATGAGAAGATCTCCATTTTTTCATTCATTCTGGGAGATGGGTATGTTCAGAATTTATTGCAAGAAGTTAAGTGAACTGGCTTTCCATTGAGAAGGTGGTGATGAGCCGCCTTCTTGAACCATGTGGTGTGGAAACACCCATAGTGTTGCTAGGTAGCGAGCCTGTCGGGACCCAAAGTGAAGGAGTGTGATACCTAGGTGGTGTGTGACTCGGAAGGGAACTTGCAGCTGGTTGTGTCCTATGCATCTGCTGCTCTTGCCCTTCTGGTTGGTAGAGCTCGTTGGTTTGGAAGGTGCTGTTGAAATGGGTTCGCTGAGTTGCTATAATGCATCTTGTAGATGATACATACTGCTGTCACCCATGGTGGAGGGAGTGACTGTTTAAACTGATAGATGGCATGCTAATGAAGCAGAATGCTTTAATCTGAATGCAGTTGAAACTCTTGAGTGCTTTTGGGGCTGCACTCATCCAGGCAAGTGGAGAGTCACACTCCACTTGTGCCTTGGAGATGGTGGACAGAATGTGGGAAGTGAAGAGGTGAGTCATTCACTACCTAGCTTCTGGCCTGCACATTTCAAAGGTGGCCAATACTTTCAGCCATTTTGTTTCATTGACTAAGCCATCATCTTCATCCAGCAAGGAAATGATTGTAAACTCAATGCTGAGAATCAGAAGCAAGTCCACACTAATCTAATGTTAAGGTGAAGTTTATAGAGAAATCCTTGTTCACTGTTGGTAATGATAATGCACCTGTAAATCCTGCTGGAAAGTCTCGAGGCTTTCTTCTTATTTCTTTCCAACTTAATCACAGTTCGATTCAACTGAGTGTAACTCTAACTGAAACCTGGCATCCCTCAGCATTCTCCTCATGCATCTTTACTGGAATTTAGTTACATAGAAATAGTTACATAGAAACCCTACAGTGCAGAAGGAGGCCATTCGGCCCATCGAGTCTGCACCGACCACAATCCCACCCAGGCCCTACCCCCACATATTTACCCACTAATCCCTCTAACCTACGCATCTCAGGGGCAATTTTAACCTGGCCAATCAACCTAACCCGCACATCTTTGGACTGTGGGAGGAAACCGGAGCACCCGGAGGAAACCCACGCAAACACGAGGAGAATGTAAACTCCACACAGTTCCAGAATAAAGCATCATTCAACCTTATTGACAAACGACAATACAATTGTAAGAGATTGCAAGCACATTAAACGATGGACCAGACAACATTTAATTGAATCACTCTGATAATCAGCTGGGCATTCTCAGGATAGAGCACATCCTTATCTGGATCTCCCATACTGCTATTTTCTCTGAGCACATCAGTACCTAATAATTGCATTTCCAAAACAAAAAGGGCTCAAAAGTCAAGAATTCGGCTCTGAATCTTATACATTTCTCTATAGCCACTGTCCCATTTAACAAATGAGCTACAGTCTGGTGGCTGGTGTGTTACAACTCACTCAGGGAGTTCAAGCTGCTGTGGCAATATACAATGTTATATGTGTGTTATAGTCTGGAGCTATGAATGGTGATGGTAGAAACTTCAATTTCCCATAACATGGTGACTCGGAATCTCTCCCGCTCTTATCCCCTGCCATTGGCGTGTACTGAAAAGATTTCATGTTGACACTCAGCCTTCTTATGTGCATTATGAAAATTCTTCACAGCTAGTTAGCTGTTCTCAAATTCAAAACACCCCAGGGTGAGTGAGAGAGTAAGTGTCGCTGCAGATTGTCAAAGAAAACATGGATGGCAGGTGGCTGTGCTGGGCTGGTGCTGGCTACACAAGGCAGCAAATAAATTGACTGACAGGAGCATTTAGTCCAGACTGACAAATGTTCTTAAGTTCACAGAAACATAAAGGATTGCTGAAGGCAACACTTCCAGAAGGAAAAATGCACACTCAATCAATACTCCTGACTCTCTCTTTCTCTCACTCAAATCCTTGGAGAAAAGGAACAAGTCCACACTATACAAAAAGTGAAATGTTAAATTGCCTTGTACTGCAATAGGAGTAAAATAGGAGCAAAGCTCACAGATCAATCATTTGATGTCATCTTTATTGTGTAAAAGATAATGGACTGATACTTTTGAGTTATTGGCCTGTGTCTCAAAGAGCTTTGCAGCCAATAAAGTACTTTTGAAATATAGATACTGTTGTTTTCTAGGCAAGTGTGTCAGCCAATTTGTGCACAGCAAGGCCCCATGAATGGCAATGGACAGAATCTTCTGGACTTGTAATAGGGGTGAGACCATTTCCAGGTTCTGATCCTACCAGCATCATTGGATTTTCCATAATCTAATTTAAGGGGCTGCCATTAACAGGTTGCATGCACATTCTTCATTTAGGAAGAGTCTGACAGGGGGATTTGGAGAGAAGTGGAAGCTGCTGAGGCAGAGGGAGACCTGGGGGTGACATGAAAGAAATAATGTAGGGGGGAGTTATACAATAAATGGCAGAGGCATCAAGAGTATAGAAACACAGAGGGACCTAGGTGTGCAAGTCCACAAATCCTTGAAGGTGGCAACATAGGTGGAGAAGGTGGTGAAGAAGGCATATGGTATGCTTGCCTTTATAGGACGGGGTATAGAGTATAAAAGCTGGAGTCTGATGATGCAGCTGTATAGAACGCTGGTTAGGCCACATTTGGAGTACTGCATCCAGTTCTGGTCGCCGCACAACCAGAAGGACATGGAGGTGTTAGAGAGAGTGCAGAGAAGGTTTACCAGGATGTTGCCTGGTATGGAGGGTCTTAGCTATGAGGAGAGATTGGGTAAACTGGGGTTGTTCTCCCTGGAAAGACGGAGAATGAGGGGAGATCTAATAGAGGTGTACAAGATTATGAAGGGGATAGATAGGGTGAACGGTGGGAAGCTTTTTCCCAGATCAGAAGTGATGATCACGAGGGGTCACAGGCTCTTGGTGAGAAGGGCGAAGTATAACTCAGATATTAAGACCATAAGACCATAAGACATAGGAGCGGAAGTAAGGCCATTCGGCCCATCGAGTCCACTCCACCATTCAATCATGGTTGATTTCAACTCCATTTACCCGCTCTCTCCCCATAGCCCTTAATTCCTCGAGAAATCAAGAATTTATCAATTTCTGTCTTGAAGACGCTCAACGGCCTCCACAGCCCTCTGTGGCAATGACTTCCACAGACCCACCACTCTCTGGCTGAAGAAATTTCTCCTCATCTCTGTTCTAAAGTGACTCCCTTTTATTCTAAGGCTGTGCCCCCGCGTCCTAGTCTCCCCTGTTAATGGAAACAACTTCCCTACGTCCATCCTATCTAAGCCGTTCATTATCTTGTAAGTTTCTATCAGATCTCCCCTCAACCTCCTAAACTCCAATGAATATAATCCCACGATCCTCAGAAGTTCATCGTATGTCAGGCCTACCATTCCTGGGATCATCCGTGTGAATCTCCGCTGGACCCGCTCCAGGAGGAGGGATGTTTTTTACACAGAGGGTGGTGGGGGCCTGGAATGCGCTGCCAAGTAGGGTGGTGGAGGCAGGCACGCTGACATCATTTAAGACTTACCTGGATAGTCACATGAGCAGCCTGGGAATGGAGGGATACAAACGATTGGTCTAGTTGGACCAAGGAGTGGCACAGGCTTAGAGGGCCGAAGGGCCTGTTTTTCTGTGCTGTACTGTTCTTTGTTCTTTGTTCTTTGAATGACATGGTTAAAAAAAGGGCCAGAAATTTTAGTCATGGGTGTGAAGTTGGAAGGACCTTTACATGAATGTGGCTGAGCACGGAATATCACTTTTGGGATCATTATTCCAGGCATGTACTTCAGCCTGTATTTGCTCTCTAACCTTCCACCAGGAACTCACCTCCAAAGTATTGCTAGGCTCCAGAGGACAAGAGATGTGTTTGAATTCCAGTAAAACACTGAACAACAGAACGGAATGTTCATTGAGGATAGTCACTGCAAAAACTAGGAAGTATCAATCATAAAATCATATGCACATTCAGTTGCAAGCACATTAAGAGAAACAGATTGCCAGCAGAACAATACTCTGCCTTACTAATGGCTATTGATAATACAGGACAACGTTAAACACTTACACAATCCAATGGGGCAAGAATGAACCAACCTTGTTTTGAAGAAGCTGACTTGATCAAAGCTTGTGACAATTGAACATTGGGAGGTGGTAAGCAGCTTCGTGGTTATGCCAGGTTTCCCACTGACACTTTCAAAAAAATATAGTCAGTGTTGAAATCCTGGCCACAAACACATTTCTACATTGGTGCTGACACTGGCTAGGCTGTGTAGGGAAAATGTGAATTGCACAGTACCTCTACTAAAACTTGTCTTGAAAATCACATAAAAGCAAAATACTGCGGATGCTGGAAATCTGAAATAAAAACAGAATGTGTTAGAAAAACTCAGCAGGTCTGACAACACCTGTGGAGAAAGACAGAGTTAACTGTTTGATTCCAATATGACTCTTCCTTCATTGTGAACTTGAGGTGAAGGGCATGACACAAAAGTTAGATTGGATAAAACCAGTGACACTGATGATCAATGTTGCCCATCCCAGTGTAGCACATACCGACTCTACTCTGATCAGAAAGGCAGAATCCCTGAGCTCCTTGTGGGAGTTGTTCAGGCAGAACCAACAGAGACAATGATAACTTCAGTCTGAAGGTCTGCCAAGGGGACCTGTATATCCCTCCTCAAACTGAAACTATATTGAACAGTAACAGGGAATTGATTACTGTGTGTGTGAATATTATCCACAGTTTGCGAGATGTGGAGACCAGCAGTGTCAATGAAAGGCCAAACATGGACATTGCAGGGAGAAATTAACTTTACATTGAGATAGTGACTTCTCTGCAGGAACTTCACAAACAATAATTAGTTTTAGATTTGTCGCCTGATGGGCTTCAGTCTGTATTTAAGAATATGAAGATTGGAATCCAATCCATAAAGGACAATGAGAGAGAAAAGACAATGGAGATCACTTTACTGCTGGTGAACATTTACCTGGAGAAAAGATGATCCATTCCAGAATGTTGTGATTGTTATTGGATGTGTTGGACCTCAATGTGCAAAAGAATTATATATTGTAATGAAGGCTGCCATTGAAAGCTTGAATGTATTAATTTATATCCAATTCCACCTCCAAGAGTTTCCTGTTGGCCACCAAGATAAGGGAGTGGAGAAACTGAAAACCATCAAAATTGTATTTAATCAACTAACCATTTGGGCCTCCTTTCAAACATGCACTGATGTTGGGAATGTGCAATTACTAATGATCAGACAAACACTTCACTCACTTCACTCTGCAGCTTCGTTAATAGACTGACAGGCAAATGACAGGATGTTTCCTATGCAGCTTCCATTGTTACAGATGTCCCATTAGATGTTCCATTAGAAGGTGTGGAGACAGCTTGTAGACAACCCAGGAACAATCAAAGTATTTTACAATTACCTACCTTCAATTACTGAGCCATGGGTGACACATGCAGTGATGTATTTTGTCTCCATTCTGGCTTCACACAATGTATTAACAGGTTTGTCCATTATCCTCATGAACCCTGTTCCACTTTCAGACACATCAGAAACATGCAAATCACTGTTGAGAGAGAATACACTGATCACAGCCACAATCAAATATTCATTTGATAATGTAAAGTAACTGTGTGATGGCAACAGAGATGTCCCTGTCAAATATACAAAAGGTTCAGCAACTCAACAGCAGTTAGCATTTCTCTGTGTTCTTCATGAACTGGTGTGTGATCCTGAATCTGGGGAAGTGATAAGCATTCCCCAGTTAGTCAGCGATTTGCTGATTCATCGCAGTTTCAGTGTCTGGGCCCAATTTCCTGACAACTTTCTGAACATTCCAGAGAATGGGAAAACCGGCAGCCTGTCTCCAAACCCTAATGATGCTGATGCTGCCGGTACTTGGCTGAGATACTTCAAATTGTCCTGTCACAGGGAATGGAAGATGTCACAAACATGAGAGGATAGGACCTCACTATAAATCCAGGAGAGCACCATGTGGGGGTAATACTGCTGGCAAGCCCATTTGCCATGTGTGTTGTCCCTCAGTTGATCAACACTATAGTACAATTCATTCCTTTCCTTATCAACACCGACACGAGTCAGAGAATCACAATAGTTGTCTTCTTTAGTGAGGTATTAAAACGTTCAGTGATGTTCGACTTTGTTATTCTTCAGGAAAGATTATTTCAACACTGGATTCTGATTGTCCAGTGGCTCGCTGTGGTAGGATTGTGATGCAGCAAACAGAGTTTCTCAAAGAATTTACAAATGCAGCACCAAACTCTTGTCCAAAGTTATATCCATGGCTGACTTGAAGTCTAAACTCAAGAATCTTATTGATGTCAAGGCAATGTCCAGCATTTCCAAAGTCTGACAACACACCCATTCCAAGTATTAGCCTGGCAAACTGTTTCTGAACTGCATTTACATCCTTCCTTAAATAATACTCTACACACTACCCCAAATGTGGCCTCACTGATGCCCTGAAGCAACTGAAAAATTATTTCCCTATTTTTGTTTTCAATTTGCTCACAATAAATTATAATATTCTATTAGCTTTAACAATACTTGCACAATAGCCTTTTGTGATTCATGTACAAGGATACCCAGATCCCTCTGCACCTCAGAGCTCTGCAACCTCCCACAGTTTAGACCAAAGTTTGAATTCTAATTGTCAGCCAGCATTGCAAGAGGACTGGTACTGGACATAGATCCCCGACAGGTCTGGCAGTATCAGTGGAGAGCGAAACAGATTTGGTGGACGGGGTCTCACCTGCCCACTGGAGAGCTGGCGAAAGCCCAACATCGCCTCTTTTCAGGAAGCTCTATCACCGTGCCATTCAGGCACAACTGGACATGGGTGGTCTTTTCCCTAGAAAAAAGGATCCCAGGGATGGAAGTCCTACCCGAGAGCCGTCAGTTAATCAGAGTCTGACAGCTCCTCATTACTCACAGCACCACTGGGAGTGTGGGTGGCTGTTGTCAATAATGCACCCACTCAAAGCCCAGGATCTCCAAGGGACACAAGCCACAGGTGAATGATGGCAGGAAGGGTGACGTCAGGCTGGGGTCATGGTACTGGGAGGTCAGCAGCAAGGGCTGGGAAGCTCTCAGCGGGCCCAATGTAAGGTCCCTCAATTAAGCACTACCCCTCCCAATCTCACTCTTATTCCCTTGTTATCCCTATCCCTCCTTTCAATGCCTGAACGAATGAGACCCAAAGCAATTTGCTGCACTCACTTCTCAGGGTCTCCCATCCCCATTTCCTCTCTCTATACAAGTGCCATGTCAGAGAGAGCATCAACCAGAATGCCTCCTCTGTGCTTGCTAAGTTTGTCTTTACTCCAGTTTGCTACTAGTGCTATCTATTCAATATCACTCACCCTACCAAACTAGACTCCTTCTCACAATAGCTGCCATCTGTGGTCAACAATGGCCTTCACCTGAGTTTCTGCCCCATAATAGCTGGCAGGGCTCAGAAGCTCCATTGTACCTGTATACTCCTCCTAAACTGCAAAATGATAAAACGGCCTCGCTCGAGCGAGACCGGAAATTCCCACCCAAGGTCAATGGAGATTTCCATTGTCGGACCCTCACCCGCTCCGATTCTGTGGTGGGCGAGGTAAGAGTGGACATAAGTGCTCATAAGTAAGAGTTCCGGCCAATGTTTTCAGAACAGGTAGTTGCATTTTGATGTCACAACTCAGAAATATTTGAAAACTATTGGGCTAGTGTATAAGCTAACAGGAGATGGGGGTATTTCACATTTTTCAGGTGGAGCTTGAGGGGGCGATTCTCCCATCCCGCCGCACTAATGTTTTAGCGCATCAGGCCGGGAGAATCACGTGTGGACCGATTTATGGGATTCGCGCATGTGTTCCCGCCACACGCGCAACTCTGAGCGCCGAATATCCGGCGCAGTCAGAATCATGCTGGAAACTGGTGGGAACAGCAGGTAAGTGATTTAAATCTATTTTTAATCATATTTCAATGTGATTTGCGGGCCCAGGACTGAAGCCTCTGGGCCCGCTACCATCTCCCACCCTGTCAGTACAATTTCACTCCAGCGGGGTTCAGACCAGCTCCCCACTTTCGGGGAAGTAATGGGAGACCCCGCTGGAGTGGAGGGGATCAATCAGGGCCCCCAGGGGGTTGGGCGGCAGGAGGGTGGTGTCCCCAGGCATGGGCACCCTGGCAGTGCCAGCTTGTGCCCCGGCACCCCCCAAGGAGCAAAGTGCCCATGCCCAGGGGGCACCTTGGCACTGTCCACCAGCCATGGGTCAGTGCCAAGGGGGCAGGGCTTGGGGGCAGGGTATGCTGGGGGTGGGGCCTGGGGACGATCAATGGGGATGTGGGGGGGGGGGGGAGTCCCGCTGACAAGCTGGATAGGGACTGGAGGGAGGCCAGCGATTGGGACGGGCTGGGCGGAGTGGGTGGTCTGCTGGGGGGGATTCTGCCTCTCAGCGGGGTCTGCCTCCTGTTGTGGGGGGGGGGGGGGGGGGTTTGCCAGGGTGGAGGGAGGGGTGGGGGTGAATCGTCACTGCTCGGGGTGGGGGGAGGCTGGAGATCGTTGCACTCCAGAAGGACGGGGGGGGCGGGGGGGGGGTGTCAGGGCTGGCCTGGGAATGCTCGTGGAGGCCACAATCAGGCCATGTGTTGGTTCCGGGCTGGCCAGCAATCGAGCTGGCCAGTGATCAGGAGGATGACAGGTAGGGGCCACTGCGCATGTGCAGAGGCCTGGAACTGTCAGCCTCTGGCGTGAATAGGCCCTGCCCCCTGAGCTTTTAATAATAATAATTGTGACTTGTGCATTGCACAGAGTGTAGGAGATTTGAGTGTGAACTCCCACTGAAAAAAACATTGTGATTTACATCACGATATATATAAAAACAAGTTACTATAGATGCTGGAATCTGAAATCAAAAGAGAAAATGCTAGAAAATCACAGCAGGTCTGGCAGTATCTGTAAAGAGAGAAAAGAGCTGACATTCCGAGTCGAAATGACCTTTTGTCAAAGCTTTGTCAGCTTTGACAGACAAAGGGTCATCTGGGCTCTAAACCTCAGCTCTTTTCTCTCCTTACAGATGCTGCCAGACCTGCTGAGATTTTCCATGATTTACATCAGTTTTCTTGCGAATTCAGCACTTAGAACCTTTTTGGGAGAATCGCCTCCTGAGTGTCTGTTTCTTTTCATCCCACTTGGGTGGAATGCAAGGTGAGGATTAAGGACCCCTCCCATGCAGCAGAATATTACGATCCCAATGAACTGAATACAGATTTAAATAGGTCGCCATATCCACTGGGGTTGGGGATGGATGTGGGATACACCACCCAGGAGTCGTAAAATTCTGGCGCAAGTCTGTACGTCAGAGCTGGCTGGCAGTATTTCAGTGTTTTAGTAGGATTACAGTTTAATTTTTTTATTTGGCCAGGAGAAAATGGAAATTGTATTTTTTTTTAATAAAGCACACCATCTAACAGTTGATCAGAGGAGCACTGGACAGGATGATGCTGGGGAATGTTAGGGAGCAATGGATGACACTATGAATGTGTAATAACACTCACCTTTCTAAGTATCATTAAACCATTTCTAACACTGTTCATTTCATGCATACCACAGTCCGGTTGCTGACGGCCTCCACAATTTCCAGCCACGCTGGTTTAGTTTGAGTGGCTGGTCTCTTCCGCCCCATTCAGAGGAAAGCATGCTTCCCCTTTGGCTCTCATAGTATCACCACCATGAATGAGTCAGAAAACCAAGGGACAGTCTTCCTATTCATTCCTTCCATTTCTTTGTCTTCACTAACCTTCCCAAACATGGTGCCCTACAATCATTCTAACCCCTATCAGCGTCCCTTTAAACAGAAATCCTAAATTCACAGCTGTGGGGTCAACATCACACCTTGTCAGATCAGCCATGATCTTATTAAATGGAGGAGCTGGCTTGAGGGGCTGAATGGCCTATTCATAGTTCCTATGTTCAAATGGGACAATAAATAAGTGGCAGTATTTGGGTATGGAGTTTGAGTTTTTTCAGATGTGCATTTGGAATCATCCACAACAGGATAGTATCACACAAGATAGCTGCAGGCCTAAAACAAGCCAACATATAAAATATTAAACTGCAGAAGTGGTGTGATTTTATCTTTGTGCCAGTTTTGCCCCCCTTGTCTTTTTTATAAGGCTGATGGAAGTGAAATGATGTTCTCTGCCTTTTATATTAAGTAAAACAGTCGAAAAAAATATTAAAAAGACAGCTGGAATTCAACTTAATAGTGACCCTTCTTTATGAACACTAGAGAAAATTAATTAAATAATTTCAGAACGATTTCACCTCGAACAAACAGTTGCACCGTGAACAGGTCCTGTAGTGACGGGGATATGTCCTTTGTGTGCTTTTATTTCTGCCCTGAAACAATCTCTGGCTGGATGCATGGTTCAACAAGCAGCCTGGAGGAGTCTCCAGCCCAGCCTAACCTGTCAATGGCCAATCTTCACAGTGAGTGTAGACACCACAGGGGAGCTTTTAACCTAACCTGCTCTGGAGAAACATATGATCAGATCAGTCACCGACCTCATTGATATTCCATCCACATGTGCTCACTGATCGTTTAGCAGCTGTCCCACTTAAACACTGACAGAAATCCACTCCCCCAGCCCAATTCATAAGTATACTTGTTCCTTTTGCCTAGGCCAATTTACTGGAGCAGTCCATTCAAGCTATTAACAGTCCTCCACTTGTCAATTCAGGGATCGTCTTTGTACTCTAGGAGTGCATTCCTATATTCCTACACTTACAAATCTGAGATCCCTGTGCTCCTAAAGGCTTCACAGATTTGAATAACCAGGGGAAACAGTGGCGCAGTGGTTTTGTCACTGAGCTAGTAATCCAGAGACCCAGGGCAATGTTCTGGGAACCCAGGTTCAAATCCCATTTAAATGGAATTTAAATACAAAAGAATTAAAAATCTAATGACGACCATCAAAACCATTGTCAATTGTCATAAGAACCCATTAAGGAATGAAATCTGCCATCCTTACATGGTCTGGCCGATATGTGACTCCACTGCCCTCTGCAGTAATATCCATGTGATATCAAGAAACAGCTGAAGGCATTGGATACTCCGAAGGCTATGGGCCCTGATAATATTCCAGCAATAGCACTGAGAACATGTGCTCAAGAAATTGCCACACTCCTAGCCAAGCTGTTCTAGTATAGCTGCAAAACTGAAATCTACCCGGCAAGGTAGAAATTTAGGAATGAGGGGGAAAACTCTCCACTAGTTGGAGTCATACCTGGCACAAAGGAATCATGGTTGTGGTTGTGGGGGAGCCAATCATCTCAGCTATAGGGCATCCCTGCAGGAGTTCCTCAGGGTAGTGTCCTAGACCCAACCATCTTCAGCTGCTATATCAATTTCCTTCCTTCCATCATAAGATCAGAAGTGGTAATGTTCGCTGATGATTGCACAATGTTCAGCACGATTCTCAACTCCTCAGATATTGAAGCAGCCCATGTCTAGACGCAGCAAATCAGTTTTGGGCTGACAAGTGGCAAATAACATTAACACCACAGAAGTGCCAGGCAATGACCATCTCCAGCAAAGGAACATCTCCCATTGACAGTCAATGGTATTACCATGACTGAATCCCCCACTATCAACATCCTAGGGGTTACCATTGGCCAGAAACTCAACTGGACCAGCCATATAAATATTGTGACTACCAGAGCAGGTCAGGGATTCAGAATTCTGCAGTGAGTAACTCACTTCCTAACCCCAAAGCCTGTCCACCATCTACAAGGCACAAGTCAGAAGTGTGATGGAATAATCTCCTCTTGCCTGGATGAGTGCAGCTCCAACAACACTCAAGAAGCTCGACACCATCCAGCACAAAGTAGCCCATGTGATTGGCATTGAATGAGGTTCATAGGTGATGCACTTTTATTAAACAATTAAGCAATAGTGCATGCTCACGACCATACTGGGTTTTTCATTTCCCTGCGAGCCAATCCTCCATGTATGATTTCTGAGGGATTGACCAAATCACTTTGATCCATTGCAAGAAAGACGTTCCTGTGCACTTCTTTTCTTATATCTTTCTTTCTTATGGCCTGCACCATATAAGTAAGCCCTGCTTTTAATCCATTTAATTGTTTTTCAATTAGATCGCTGTTCACCTCCATCTTTTCTCCAGATGTCTCCTGGTTAGGCCCTCTTTGAAGGTCATTCTTGAGATACCATTGCCAGCTTGGCTCTGTTTTGTTGTTTCTTACACTGTTATCAATCCCCAGACTGGTGCAATCAGACATCTTTATTACAAACGGGGGTCTATCAGCTCACAGTTCGTGACCAGTTCTCCTGCACAGTTTAATTCATTTTGCGGACCCTTCAAATTCAAACAAGGCTGTGTCATGCTAAATTACCCATTCTGTTTTGTGCCCAGAATGCAGTTCAGAACAATTCTTCAGATATCTTCGGCCTTGGTCTTCTTTTCCTCGATGTTCCATGTACCAGCATGAGACAGACTCCACACATACATACAGGGTCACCACGCAATTGGACTACATTTATTAATATAACAGGAATAAAGAAATATTTAAACATGGTTGAAAGGCACATTGAGAAAGGATAAATGATACATTGGCTTACAGCATGATGCATCAATTAATTACAGTGAGTTGAAATGCAATTATAAATAGCCATAGAACAAGTATATCAGAAGCTAGAAGAGGGTTGCACGTTCCTGAAACATTTTAATCAGGAATTCTGTATCCCATTCATTTGTGATGTTGTGTTTTGCCAATGAAAATATTTCATTCAAATATAAATAGAACATAGAACATAGAACATTACAGCACAGTACAGGCCCTTCGGCCCTCGATGTTGCGCCGACCTGTGAAACCAATCTAAAGCCCATTTAACCTACACTATTCCAATATCATCCATATGTTTATCCAATGACCATTTAAATGCCCTTAATGTTGACGAGTCCACTACTGTTGCAGGCAGGGCATTCCATGCCCTCACTACTCTCTGAGTAAAGAACCTACCTCTGACATCTGTCCTATATCTATCACCCCTCAATTTAAAGCCATGTCCCCTCGTGCTAGCCATCACCATCCAAGGAAAAAGGCTCTCACTGTCCACCCTATCTAATCCTCTGATCATCTTGTATGCCTCTATTAAGTCACCTCCTAACCTTCTTCTCTCTAACGAAAACAACCTCAAGTCCCTCAGCCTTTCCTCATAAGACCTTCCCACCATACCAGGCAACATCCTGGTAAATCTCCTCTGCACCCTTTCCAATGCTTCCACATCCTTCCTATAATGGGGCGACCAGAACTGTACGCAATACTCCAAGTGCAGCTGCACCAGAGTTTTGTACAGCTGCAACATGACCTCCTGGCTCCGAAACTCAATCCCTCTACCAATAAAATCTAACACACCGTACACCTTCTTAACAACTCTATCAACCTGGGTGCCAGCTTTCAGGGATCTATGCACATGGACACCGAGATTTCTCTGCTCATCCACACTACCAAGTATCTTACCATTAGCCCAGTACTTGTATTCCTGTTACTCCTTCCAAAGTGAATCACCTCACACTTTTCCGCATTAAACTCCATTTGCCATCTCTCAGCCCAGCTCTGCAGCTTATCTACATCCCTCTGTAGCCTGCAATATCCTTCCGCACTGTCCACAACTCCACCGACTTTAGTGTCATCCACAAATTTACTAACCCAGCCTTCTACGCCCTCATCCAGGTCATTTATAAAAATGACAAACAGCAGTGGCCCCAAAACAGATCCTTGCGGTACACCACTCGTAACTGAACTCCAGGATGAACATTTTCCATCAACCACCACCCTCTGTCTTCTTACAGCTAGCCAATTCCTGATCCACACCACTAAATCACCCTCAATCCCATGCCTCCGTATTTTCTGCAATAGCCTACCATGGGGAACCTTATCAAGCGCTTTACTGAAATCCATATACACCACATCAACTGCTTTACCCTCATTCACCTCTTTGGTCACCTTCTCAAAGAACTCAATAAGGTTTGTGAGGCACGACCTACCCTTCACAAAACCGTATTGACTATCCCTAATCAAATTATTCCTTTCGAGATGATTATAAATCCTGTCTCTTATAATCCTTTCCAAAACGTTGCCCACAACAGAAGTAAGGCTCACTGGTCTATAATTACCAGGGTTATCTCTACTCCCCTTCTTGAACAAGGGGACAATATTTGCTATCCTCCAGTCTTCTGGCACTATTCCTGTAGACAATGACGACATGAAGATCAAAGCCAAAGGCTCTGCAATCTCTTCCCTAGCCTCCCAGAGAATCCTAGGATTCTGTGTGGAGTTTGCACATTCTCCTCGTGTCTGCGTGGGTTTCCTCCGGGTGCTCCGGTTTCCTCCCACAGTCCAAAGATGTGCGGGTTAGGTTGATTGGCCAGGTTAAAAATTGCCCCTTAGAGTCCTGGGATGCGTAGGTTAGAGGGATTAGCGGGTAAATATGTGGGGGTAGGGCCTGGGTGGGATTATGGTCGGTGCAGACTCGATGGGCCGAATGGCCTCCTTCTGCACTGTAGGGTTTCTATGAATCTATGAAATCCCATCCGGCCCAAGGGACTTATCTATTTTCACACTTTCCAGAATTGCTAATACCTCCTCCTTATGAACCTCAATACCGTCTCGTCTAATAGCCTGTATCTCAGTATTCTCCTCAACAACGTTGTCTTTTTCCTGTGTGAATACTGATGAAAAATATTCATTTAGTGCCTCTGCTATCTCCTCGGACTCCGTGCACAACCTCCCACTACTGTCTTTGACTGGCCTTAATCTTACCCTAGTCATTCTTTTATTCCTGACATACCTATAGAAAGCTTTGGGATTTTCCTTGATCCTACCTGCCAAAGACTTCTCATGTCCCCTCCTGGCTCTTCTTAGCTCTCTCTTTAGGTCCTTCCTGGCTAACTTGTAACTCTCAAGCGCCCTAACTGAGCCTTCATGTCTCATCTTTACATAAGTCTGCTTCTTCCTCTTCACAAGAGATTCAACTTCTTTAGTAAACCACGGTTCTCTCGCTCGACCACTTCCTCCCTGCCTGACAGGTACGTACTTATCAAGGACACGCAGTAGCGGTTCCTTGGACAAGCTCCACATTTCAATTGTGCCCATCCCCTGCAGTTTCCTTCCCCAACCTATGCATCCTCAATCTCGCCTAATCGCATCATAATTTCCTTTCCCCCAGCTATAACTCTTGCCCTGCGGTATATACCTGTCCCTTTCCATCGCTAAAGTAAACGTAACCGAATTGTGGTCACTGTCACCAAAGTGCTCCCCTACCTCAAAATCTATGGGCTTAATTTTCCATGCCGTCCCCCAACGGCATGTTTCGCAGTTGCAGAGCCTGGCTGGTTTCCCATTCTATGCACCCCCACTGCCAGGAAACCTGCAGCAGTGGTTCAGCATGACCAGAAGATTCCGCAAGCAAAACGGCTACAAAATTTCAGCCATGGTTTCCGTCTAGATCTATAGACTGTCACTTCTACCGCTGGTGAAATAGACATCACATTAATTAAAAGAGAAGTGTTTTAATATTCAATAACTGCATTGAAAATGATCCAATGGATTCTTTCCATCAGCTCTGTGTGTATCCGTAAACAAATACATTTAATTCCGATATTTTTAAAGCCAAGTAGAACTCCATGAATCTGATTAGTCGTTAAGGTGCTGGAACATGCTCAAATGTTGTAAATCATTAACAATTCACTTACTTTTATGGAAACTGCGCTGAACTTAACTTGGTCAAAAGATTAAAGGAGCTATGCTCCATCGCAAATGCCAGCATGTTTTTGCCCGCTGCCTGGTTTCATTGCTTGGTTTTTTCAAAGGCAGAATTGAGCTGGCTGCCAATGACAGACGTGGACATCATCCTGGGGCTGCAGCTGTTCAGGGACACTGTGCTAGTTCAGTGGAGCGAGGCCCATTGATCCCCAATATCGCATCCAGAAGCTGGAAGCTCCTACTCTCCTTTTGGATAAGCACTGGTGGAAAAGTCTCATCAAGGTTCTCCCTCAGTGTCCCCACTATCTCTCCATCCTTTACTGAATACTAAAATCTCCTTCTCCTTTACTGAACACCAAAGTCTCCGTCTCTCTCCCTCGTTAACCTCCACAGTCTTTATTTCACCCTGGCTTGTCATTATATGAGTCCTTTATGCTGCTATGGTGGTGGCTCATTGATAAGATCTTGAGGTTTGTGTGTTCAAATATAAACACCTTTATTGGCAGGCTTTAATTATTTACAGTTCCAAGTATGGTCTTACATGGTGTTGCTCCCACCATGCAGGTTAGCTGCTTACAGAGTGTTTTTCTAAAGTGTTCTCTGACCATGTGACTACATACATCATACTATCGGTGGTGTCACTCTCCAATCCCACGTTAACCCTCGCTCTGCTGATTATCTTACTTTATTATAAATACAGGCACATATCATCACATCCCCCTTTCTCTTTCAAAAGCCTTTCTTCCTTCTAACAGAAAATAGAATACAATGTTTACTTCCTATCACAAGACTATATTTTAATTCCAATCCTTACTCTATGAAATCAGATGATCTTAAATCTTGACACTTCATACACATCTCAGTCTGTCACATGTGAATTAATAGTACTCGATGTTTCTGGTACTTTGGTTGTGTGATAAAGTTTCTTTTCTGCTAATAGGTTATTGGAATCTGAAGATAGTTTTTCATGCCTTTTCTTTAGCTCATCTTTCAAAGATTTGACTATATCCTTTGTTGCTTTAGTTTGTTGAACAAAAACTTTCCTTTACTCATTAACTTTCTTAAGTTCTTGTTTTCTAGCTGAGATCTCATCCTTGACAGACAATAGCTCAATTTCCAAAGCCTTTTTTTTAGATACGTTGGTATTTTTTATTTTTTTTCTTTCCAATCGTTTCAACTCATTGACCATTATATCACATCGACGCTTGTGTTTTTCCCTCAGTGTCACTATTTTAGTAATCTTTGTTCAGGCACATAGTCTCAGTTTCCTCCTGTGTCTATATTGTCATGTCTGCTGTCAATTTCAATGTTTTACTTCTTCAGTTAACTTTCCATTGTCAAGCTTCCTTCTGAAGGCTCTGAATAGTTTCTTCAGATTGCTTCTTTAGAATTGACAGTCCCAAATTCAATTGCTCTATCTCAGTTTTATAAGAACTATACTGCTTAGTTTCTTCGATAAACATCTTCCTCTTCAAGCTCAAATTCTCCTGATTCCATTCTTCATTGGACTTGTCCTTATTTTCCAGTTGCTTTTCATGGAGTTCAGCTTATTCTCCATTGTCTCATTAATTTCTCCTTCCTCTTAACTTAATTTTATAAATTTTTGCCACTTTTCTTCTTTTTTCTCCAAGTTTGCTGTCAGCCATTTCAATTTGTTGCTTTAATGTCTTCTCCAGAGCTTTAATTATTTTTGCATTTGTCAGAAGCTGTCATTCAGCTCAACAGTTTCCATACATCGGAGACATCCAGTTCTGATCTTCTTTTTGTTCTTTGCACTTCAGAGTCGGATTTACATTTTACGATCTCATTTCAGGCTCTGCTTTTTCTGTCTCCAACAGAACCGCATTGCCCTTTCTTTTGGCTTCACTGTTGGCTAGGTCTGTATCTAATGAAGGATTGACTTGTTTCCGTTCTGCAATTCTCTTGTCCTCATTATGGATAACTTGTTGTCTTTTGGTGCCTTTCATTGCCCTCCTTTTGGGATCTTTCATTGCCCTCCAGGGGTCTATAATTGCACTCCTTCTGGGGTCTTTCAGTGGCCTTCCCCTGGGGAATTTCATTGTACTCTTTCTACTGGTCTTTCATTGCACTAATTCTAGGATCTTTCATTGCCTCCTATCTGAGGTCTTCTGCCGCCCTCTTTTTGGAGTCTTCTATTGCCTTCTTTCTGAGGTCTTTGTTGCCTATGGACCTTTTTTGAGAGTTGTCCGATATGGGGGTCTTTTCTGATTTTCCTTCCATTACCATTTGTTTCTTCTCGTGGTCGCCACTTTGAGTGTTTTGTTCCTTTAAGTTTGAATGTAGTAATTTTTTTCCACACAGGTTGTGGTTGTGAGGATGCAGTTGGCTTCCCTTTGCAGGTGTATTTTGCAACAATTATATTAGTAAAGGTGCAGAGTGTTCTGGGCCCCTTCTATTTTGTTTAAACTTAAAGCCGCAACACTACTTTCTAGTGCTAACCATTTCTTTTAAGCTATTGAACTTTTATAATTGCAGAAATTCTTTGACTTTTACCCAAGTTCCCTCTTTTTAATTTGAAGCCTCAGCTCTTCTGGCTGCTAGCTCCGCACGACCATCTTCTCCTGTTTTTTTTAACTCAGTAAGTTTTGACTTTTCTACCTGCTTTCTTTTACAGGTTTTTCTCCCATGCCTGCCTAGGGCAATGAAAGACTCCCAGAACGAGGGCAATGAAAGGCACCAGAATGTGCACGATGAAAGACCCCAGAAGGAGGTCAATGAAAGACCTCAAAACCAACAGGTTTTTCTGTTGCTGTCTTTCAACTCCTTCAAAGTACTGAACCTCTTGGGATCGCCACCTATTCAACAATGTAGCCACAGGTACCTTTCTGCATTTTGCTCACCCTTCTTGTGGATCCTGACCCAGGAGTCTTGCAGTGTTCTCTGTTTTTTTAACTCTACATTACTCATGGTCTGGCAATATCTCTTCTTAAGTGCATGTTTCTTTAGTTAGGCTTCAGAGTTCCATACATTGACGCAATGTTCTGTGTTCTTGTATTTATTTAGTTACCGCCTTTCTTATTGCCATTGATTACCACTGTTGATCACAATGGGACTTTCATCAAATCCAGTTCCAACATTATGACCCACTATGGGTTTTGTATGCTGCTGTGGTGATAGCTCATTGAGGAGATCTTGAAGCCTGTGTGTTTAAACAGAAACACCTTTATTGGTAGACTTTAACTACTGAGTATGGACTTGCATGGTGTTGCTCCCACCATGCAGGCTAGCTGCTAATGGAGTGTTCTTCTAGACTGTTCTCTGACCATGTGATTACATACATCACACTTTGGATGGTCCCATTCTCCAGTCACAAGTTAACACTCACTCTGCTGAGCATCTTGCATTATAATGTATACTGGTACATATCACCATATCGCTGACCCCATCCTGACTCTCAGACTCTTTCTCTCCCTTGCTGACCCTCGCAGTCCCTCTCTCTCTCTCAATCATCCACACAGTGTCTCTCTTCCTCATTGACCCCAATTGTCTCTCTCTCTCTCTCTCTTTCTCCCCTTCCTCACTGAAACTGTCTCTCTCTCTATCTCTCTCCCTCCCTCCACTGACCCCTACAGTCACTATCCCTCCTTCACTGACAGCTTGATCTCTATTTCCTCCCTCACTGATTCTTGCAGACCCTCTCTCTCCCTCACTGATCCTCACAGTCCCTCTCTCTCTCTCTCTCTCATTGACCTCCACAGACTCTCTCTCTCCCTCCCTCACTAACACCGGAGGCTCTTTCTCTCCCTTGCTGACCCCCACAGTCTTTTTTCATTGTTCACTGACCTCTGCAGTCTCTTTCTTTCTCCCTCACTGACCCCCACATTCTCTCTCTCTCTCTCGCTGACCCCCACAGTCTCTCTCTCTCTGTCTCTCTCTCTTTCTCCCCCTCACTGACCCCCACAGTCTCCCTTTCTCCCTCACTGACCCTGCAGTCTATTTCCCCCTTTTCACTGACTCCACAGTCATTTCATAATCGGTTGCGCAGTTTCATTGGCACAGAGCTTAGAGGCAACATCGCAGGAGACTCCCAGGAGGGCAGGGGAAACACCCTGAAGAGGTCAAGCAGACCCGCCCATTCATGAGGGTCCCTGGCTTATGAGTGACCAAAATTGAGAAGGTGTAGTATAAAGGGTTAATAGCTTTTATGCAAATAACTAATATGCATCATCTGTGATATCAGATCAAGTGTCTCTAGAAATCAGACAGCAAGGCCTATAGAAGGAAGTTCATGTTTATCTATCCCTGTACCTCATTGCAAATTATTAATATACATATGGAAGTTCTTGAATATTGTTTCCTGTAATCTCTGTCAAACACACCCTGGGACACTTTCTGATATTACTTCATGGTGGAAGTGGTAAACTATTTGCAAGGATCCTCATCCTTGTGCTACTCTTTGAGGTGAAGCTGGAAATGTGAAGATGGAAATTGGGACAGCACAGATGACAATGACCAGCCAGAGGAGAAAATTCCAGACCTATTTTTTTGAAGAGAGCGAAAATGAGGAAAATACCAAGATACCATTATTGAATGTGACCGGATCTTTCCTGATGAGTGTAACCCGGATAGCAATCTGCCTGACTATTCTGGTTAAAATGCAGATGATATAGAATGACCTGGTGCAGGCATTGACTTTCACAAAAAGAAACCAGGAACAGAACCTTTAGCAATGGCTGGTGAGAAAAGTACAGAACACAACCCTGATGTCAAGGCTGAAGTGGAAGTAATTAAAACTCCAGCTACTGATCTGACACAAACTTCAGATGTACAAGGAAGTGTCAGGGAGGGAGGATGAAAGCAGAAAACGATAGGCCAGTTAGTTTGATGTCTAACATGGAGAAAGTGTTGGAATCGATCGTTAAAGAGATTATAACTGGGCACTTAGGAAAGCTCAAGGTGATCGGGAAGAGTTGGCATGGTTTTGGGAAAGGGAAATCTGTTTAAGCAACTTATAAGAGTTTTTTGAAGGAGTGAAATACACTGTGGATAAAGGGGAGTCTGTAGATGTACTGTACTTAGATTTCTAGAAGGTATTGCACAAGGTGTCACATCAACTGCTATTGCGCAAAGTAAGAATTCATGGTGTAGAGGATAACGTATCAGCATGGAATGAAGATTGGCTGGCTGGAAGAAAACAGGGAGTATGCATAAATGGGTCTTTGTCTGATTGGCAGGATTTGACAAGTGGAATCCCAAAGGGGCCCGTGCTGGGGCCTCAGCTTTTTACAATTTATATCAATGACTTAGATGGGAGAGTGAAGACATGGTAGCTAAATTTGAAGATGACACAAAGAAAGATAGGAAAGTATGTTGCGAAGTGAAAATCAGGAGGCCGGAAATGGATATGGGTAGATTGAGTGAGTGGGCAAAAATTTGGATGGTGGAGTATAATGTGAGAAAATGTGAAGTTGTTTACTTTGGCAGGAAAAATATTACTTTAGCAGAGAATGACTGCAGAGTTCTGAGGTGCAGAGAGTTCTAGATGTCTCATACATGAGTCACAATTAGTTAGTATGCAGGTACAACATGTAATCAAGAAGGCTAATGGAATGCTTTCCTTTAAATGAGAGGAAATGAACATAAAAGTAAAGTTGTAATGCTCCAATTAAACAGGGAATTGGTGAGACCGCATCTTAAATACTGTGTGCAGTTTCGGTCTCCTTATTTAAGAAAGGATGTAAATGTGTTGGAAAGGGTTCAGAGGGTTTACTGAATTGATACCTGGAATGAGCAGATTGTCATATGAGGAGAGGTTGGAAAGCTGTGCTAGTTTCCACTGGAGTTGAGAAGAGTCATGGGTGACTTGATTGAAGTATACAAGATCCTGAATGGTCTCAATAAGATGGATGTGGAAAGGATGTCTCCTTTTGTGGATAAGTCCAGAACTAGGGGGCATTATTTTAAAATTAAGAGTCATCCTTTTAGGACAGAGATGAGGGGAATTTCTTTCTCTGAGGGTTGTGCAATTTTGGATCTCTGCCTGAGAAGGTGGTGGTGGTGGGAACACTGCTTATTTTTAAAGCAGAAGCAAGGCAATCAAAGGTTATTGGGGATGGATGGGAATGTAGATTTCGAAAAACAAACAGATCAGCCATGATCTAATGAAATGGCAGAGTAGATTCGAGGGACCTAATTGCCTACTCCTGCTCCTATTTTGTAAGTTCATATGTAACTTCTCCAAATCTAGTAGAGGCAGTATAACAACAACTGGAAATAGTAAAAACAACAGAACCCAAGGTGACATTCAGTTCTATTCCAAATGTTGTCTTCACTGCTGAAGCTCTCAAAACTCACACTGATGTGAAAGCTGAGTGTGCACAGCCCGTGCAATTGCAAGCAGAGAAAAAAAAGCCCACAGTAGTAACAGAAGTATCAACTTGAGGATAATCTTCATTCTTTTGTTTTTTCATTCGTTTCATTCTTGAATGAAGCATTGGGAATGCACAACACTTCATTCAGGGTACACGAATCATTGAATGTACTTAAGCAACAGATACTTTTGCCAGACAATAGAACTGTACAATCAGAAGATTGTGGATGCACTACAGTTATACCAATCTTAAAATAAGCTGACAGAGTCTCATTGCTTTGAGAAAGAGCAACCAGTAGCACAACCCACAAAGAGGATACACAAATGAAGACAGAGAGAACATCTGTTTGTCACCTTTATGCTATACACAAGGAAAAGGAATCAACTGATTTAAATGGATAGAAGGAAGGATATAAAGAACATTTATCCTACACATTCTCCAAGAGAGCCAAGAACATGGTTGGTGAGTGATACAGCTGGCAGATGTTTAAGTTATTAATGTTAATGAGTAGAATGAAAGACTTAGGGGTGATGTCGTATAAAGGTTTAATAGCTATTACACTAACATACATCATTGGTGATGTCAGATCAGTGTCTCTAAACCACAGATAGCTATCTCTCTGGAAGAAGCCTTGAGCTTACCTGTTCCTGAACATAATTGATATCGGTAATAAACATTTGAAAATTCTTGTGTGCCTTGTTTCCAGTAATCCCTGTTAAATATGTCTGGGGATTCTTTCTGATATTGTTTCAGGAGGTCCATTTAGAAAGGCACCAACCACATCTAGAGACCTTGTCAGAAACACAGAGAGGTGGACTCGTCCTATCCCTGTAACCCCACACATTTGCTATAGCTTTTCCACCTGACCTACACATCTTGGGACACTAAGGGGCAATTTTGCATGACCAATCCACCTAACCTGCACATCTTTGGACTGTGGGAGGAAACAGGAGCACCCAGAGGAAACCTACGCAGACATGGGGAGAACATGCAATCTCCACACAGACACTCACCTGGGTCCCTGGCGCTGTGAGGCAGCAGTGCTAACCACTGTGCCACCCACAATATATATGAATGACTTGAAGGAAGGGAGCAAATTTACTGTAGCTAAATTTACAGACAACACAAAAATAGGTGGAAAGGCAAGTTGTGAGAGGGATACAGATAATTTGCAAAGAGATATTGATAGGTTAGATAAGTGGCCAAAAAGTTGGCAAATGGAGTATAATGTGGGAAAATTTGAAGTTGTTCATTTTGAAAGGGAGAACAAAAGAACAGAGTATTATTTAAATGGAGAAAAGCTACAGAAAGCTGCAACACAAAGGGACCTGGGGGTTACTTGCACATGAAACACAGAAAGCTAGCACACAGATGCAGCAGATAATCAGGAATGCTAATGGAATGTTGTCTCTTATTTCAAGGGGGTTGGAGTATAAGAGTAAGGAGGTCTTGCTGCAACTGCACAAGGTACTGGTAAGACCACAGCTGAAGTCCTGTGAGTTTTGGTCCCCTTATCTTAGGAAAGATATTGGCTGGAGCGGGATATGGCACTCGTAAGAAGGGGATCTGGCGCTCAACTCATCGATCGACAGTTCTATGCCACAGCAAAAAAACACACCAACCTCCTCAGAAGACAAACATAGGACGCAACCGACAGAGTACCCTTCGTTGTCCAGTACTTTCCCGGAGTGGAGAAACTATGACACCTTCTTCGGAGTCTTCAACATGTCATCGATCATAGAAATCATAGAAATCATAGAAACCCTACAGTGCAGAAGGAGGCCATTCGGCCCATCGAGTCTGCACCGACCACAATCACACCCAGGCCCTACCCCCACATATTTTACCCGCTAATCCCTCTAACCTACACATCCCAGGACTCTAAGGGGCAATTTTTTTAACCTGGCCAATCAACCTAACCCGCACATCTTTAGACTGGAGTATATCTTGGCGATGATGATGAACATCTCGCCAAGGCCATCCCCACACCCCCCTTGCCTTCAAACAACCACACAACCTTAAACAGACCATTGTTCACAGCAAACTACCCAGTCTTCAGGAGAATAGAGACCACGGCACCACACAACCCTGCCACAGCAACCTCTGCAAGACGTGCCAGATCATCGACACAGATGCCACCAATACACGTGAAAGCACCACTCACCAGGTACACGGTACATACCTATATGACTCAGCCATCGTTGTCTGCCTGATACACTGCAGGAAAGGATGTCCCGAGGCATGATACATCGGCGAGACCATGCAGACGCTACGACAATGGATGAACGGACATCACGCAACAATCACCAGGCAGGAATGTTCCCTTCCAGTCAGGGAACACTTCAGCAATCAAGGGCATTCAGCCTCAGATCTTCGGGTAAGCTTTCTCCAAGGCGACCTTCGAGAGACACGACAACGCAGAATTGCTGAGCAGAAACTGATAGCCAAGTTCCGCACACGTGAGGACGGCCTCAACCGGGATCTTGGGTTCATGTCACACCACCTGTAACCCCTATCATACTGCCTGTGTTTGCAAAATCCTACTAACTGTCCTGGTTTGCGACAATTCACACCTGTTTAACCTGTGACAATCCTTCTCTCCACGGACACTGTTTGTACTTGTAAAGACTTGATTAGCTGTAAAGACTCGCATTCCAGCCATTCTTCACATTCCAATTGGTAATTATCTTGCAAGTGTGTCTTTACCTAAAATGTCATATTTGAGAACCTACCTCTCCACTCACCTGATGAAGGAGCAGCGCTCCGAAAGCTTATGATTCCAAATAAACCTGTTGGACTTCAACTTGGTTGTTGTGAGACTTCTTACTGTGCCCATCCCAGTCCAATGCCAACATCTCCACATCATATTTAAGGCTGAAATAGATGGATTTTTGATCAATAAAGGAATCAAGGATTATGGGTAAAGGGCACAAAAGTGGACATTAGGAATATTGGATCAACTATGATCCTATGTAATGGTGGAGCAGGTTAGAGGGTCAAATGGCCTACTCCTGTTCCTATTTCTTGTGGTCTAATGGTTTTAGATATGTATGGAGTTTTTCACATCCATACAAGACTGCCAAAACCTCTCTTTTTATGTTGGTATATCAAGTCTCAACTGATGTTAGAGGTTTGGATGCAAATACTACCGTCTTTCTCGCTCTACCAGAGCTGTTCCAAATCCTTCTGTAGAAGCAGCTACTTGCAGAGTGATAGGTTTTTCTCTGTTGTCATATGGAAAACTTGCCTCCTTGAATATTACTTCTTTGTGACTCTGACCACTGGTACTCAACACCTCTCATTAGCTCTCATAGGTTTGCTCTGTGTCCTGGGATATGACAAATTGCAGAGGGACTAGCTATAACTTTTAGTCTTCCTTAGACTTGGGGATAGTGACAGAGGACTGGAGAATTGCAAAGGTTTGAAAAGGGATGTAAAAATAAGCCCAGCAACCACAGATCAGTCAGTTTAACTTTTGTGTTAAAGAAACATTTGGAACAAATAATTTGTGAGAAAATTAAGTCACATGGTAAAATTCAGAGGAAGCAGTGGCAAAGTGATTTTGTCGTTGGACCAATAATGGATCCACTGAATCAAGTGGACTAATCACTAGACCCAGGGTAATGCTCTGGGGACCCTGGTTCGAATCCCACCATGGTAGATGGTGAAATTTAAATTCAATAAAAAATCTGGAATTAAAGTCTAATGATCATGAAACTATTGTCAATCATCATAAAAACCCATCAGTTCACTACTGTCCTTTAGGGAAGGAAATCTGGTGTCCTTACCTGGTCTGGCCTTCATGTGACTCCAGACCCACAGCAATGTGGTTGACTCATAAATGCCCTCAGGGATGGGCAATAAATGCTGGCCCAGGCAGTAACGCCCAAATCCCATGAACCATAGAATCCCTACAGTGCAGAAAGTAACGTCTGCACCGACTCTCCGAAAAAGCATCTGACTCAGGCCATTCCCTCCAACCTATCCCCATTACGAGAGGACACAGGTTTAAGGTGCTGGGGAGTAGTACAGAGGAGGTGTCAGGGGTAAGTTTTTCACTCAGAGGGTGGTGGGAGAGTGGAATCAGCTGCTGTCAGTGGTGGTGGAGGCAAACACGATAGGGTCTTTTAAGAGACTTCTGGATGAGTACATGGAACTCAATAGGATTGAGGGTTATAGGTAAGCCTATATATAAGCCTAGGTAGGTAGGGGCATGACCGGCGCAACTTGTGGGCCGAAGGGCCTGTTTGTGCTGTACTTTTTCTACGTTCTATGTTCTATGACCCTACATATTTACCATGGCTAATCCACCTAACCTGCAGGTAATTAATTTTTAAAATGCAGCTTAATTAAGGAAAGCTAGCATGGAGTTTGGAAGGAAAAATAATGTCAATTAACTTGCTGGAATTTCTTTAAAGAGCTGACAGAGAGGGTTGATGAGGGAAGTGTTGTTGATGTGGTGTGCATGATCTTTCGAAAAGCATTTGATACAGTGCCACAGAACAGATTTGTGAGCAAAGCTCATGGAACAAAAAGAAACATAGCAACATAAATGCAGAATTGGCTGAGTGAGAGGAAACAGAGATTAGTAGTCATGGATGTTTTTCAGGCTGGTGGAAGGTTTCTAGTGGAGTTCCCCAGGGACCAATATTGGGATACTTGCTTTTCCTGATAAATGTTAATGACCTAGACTAGTGGTTCACAACCTTTTCAGTAACATGGCACGCTGAAATAAGACAAACAATCTCACCACACACCTAATTTTTTTCAGTTGAACAATTGCTCATTAATGCCCCACATTGTAGTAGCAAACTGACAGTGGCCAATCACTTACAAGTGGCTGGACCACTCAGTGCCCCATCTCCATGGAGATAAACATTGGTGCCACTGGGCACACCGGTTGAAAACCACTGCCCTAAAGACTCACTCCCTCCATCACTGATGCACAGTGGCAGCAGCATGTACCATCTGTGAGATGCATTACAGGAACTCGCCAAGCTTCCTTCAAAGGCACCTTCCAAAACTGCAACCTCTACCACCCAGAAGGACAATGGCGGCAGACATAGGAATACTACCACCTTGAAGCTCCACACTCAGTAACGTGCCATCCTGACTTGGAATTACATTACTGTCGCTTCATTGTCGCTGGGTCAAAATCCTGTAACTCTCGCCTGAGTAGCACTGTAGGCATACCTGCACCACATGTATCACAGTGATTCAAGAAGATGGCTCACAACCATTTTTCTGGCATAATTAGGGATGGACACTAAATGCTGATTTTACCAACAGTGTTCACGTCCCAAGAATGAATATTAGAAAAAGCAAGAACCACAAAATGATATCCAATCACCTGTCAAGTAGTCTCCATTCAATTATGAATTTAATAGCTCTCCTGAGTGTGCACTCATATATGTTCATGTGTGTGCTTTTAGTGAGTGCTATGCCAAATACATTTAACAGTTAGAAACCCTACAGTGCAGAAGGAGGCCATTCGGCCCATCGAGTCTGCACCGGCCACAATCCCACCCAGGTCCTACCCCCACATATTTTACCCGCTAATCCCTCTAACCTACGCATCTCAGGACTCTAAGGGGCAATTTTTAACCTGGCCAATCAACCTAACCTGCACATCTTTGGACTGTGGGAGGAAACCGGAGCACCCGGAGGAAACCCACGCAAACACGAAGAGAATGTGCAAACTCCACACAGACAGTGACCCGAGCCGGGAATCGAACCCGGGAGCCTGGAGCTGTGAAGCAGCAGTGCTAACCACTGTGCTACCGTGAGTTACATACTCACAGTTCTCCCCATCTGGTTACATGTAATAGTGAAGCTTTTCTTCTCTTTTATACACAATTATGATTCAATTGCTAGCATTCTCATCTCTTGAGTCCCAACAGACAAATCAATTCCTGCATCATTAAAATCATGATCTCATGGTAAAATTGAACCGCACTTGCAATCTTGCAAGAATGTTCTGATGTTAGGATTTTTGACAGGCATTGAAAATACATGTTTTTCCTGACCTGTCATACTCTGCTCCATCCACAAGAGAACATGCAACAGAAAGGTGGTTTTTCCCCCTCAGTGTGGCAGCAAAGTTTACAGCAGACAAATGGGGAAAGGGCTGTTCACTTGTGGGACAAAGATTGCACGTGGTTCCCTGAGTGTAAATACACATGCACAACATAGTCCAAGGCTCAGCCTGGTACCTGAATGACTCAAATTGACAAAAGCAATTTCATTTCTTTTCCCCAAGCTTTACGAAGCTTCATAATTTCACACAATCTGTACTGCACATTCCTTGTGAAAAGAAGATTGTAGTTGCTGGGCTGAGCATGGCTATGCAACTCCAGTCAGGGGGAGGGAGCAGCTGCAGGGTTTGGTATTGTGTGGACTGGAATCTATGGAGAAGACTGACCCACAACCAATCATTTCTAATGAGTGTCCAAACTGCCACTTCTTCATCCCAATTAGCATTTAACAAAGAGCACTTTTAAATACGTTTTCCCCCAGCACTCCTGTGTTATGCTTTGTTTTGGTTCACTGACCCCTCCTCAAATAATTGTTGGATCTGTTAAAGTACACATTAACAGCACGGCACAACAATAAAGAGATGACTTTTTGGGATCATTGACCTTAAGATGAAGACTTTCCACTCCCAGTAATAAGAAAGTTAATAAATAGTTAGTCTGAGAAACTGTAATGAATGCATTAGTTTGACTATTGCTATCCACAAAATCTTTGGACCCCTTTGTAAATTTTGGCCTGTGCCTCTGATCCTCTCTAAACCTGCAATCCTGAACATTCTGGCTTGTGATGGATCTGTCTCTCTTCTGGTTACCTCTCCCTCATCTGGTCCTGGTTGCTAGGAATCTGCCCTGAACAGGTTGGCTGGCAAACTGCACTTGAAAGAAAAGGTGGCAGAAGCAGTGGCGGAAAATGAAAAGCAAGGGGACAGTGTGGACTTGAGAGATACACTGAGGCACTGCTGCAGCTGAATTTCCTCAGCTGGGGCTCAAAGTCTGCCCCACAGCCAAAGACTTGGCACACTTGCACGCACAGCTGCTGGGAACGACTGATCTGGACCAGGTCTACGGGGCACAGTTTCAAAGTTTGCGTTGATACGAAACTTAGAATCATTGTGAATTGCGTCAAAATGACATAAGCAAGTTGGTGTAATGGGCAGAGAGGTGGCAAATAAAGTTCAATGAGCAGAAATGTGAAGTGATTCATTTTGGTAGGAGGAGCAGGAGAGGCAGTATGAAATAAAGGGTACAACTTTGAAGGGGGTGCAGGAGCAGAGGGACCTGGACATAAATGTGCTACACACGTAAAGGTGATGGGACAAGTTGAAAGAACAGCTAATAAAGCATACAGTATTTTAGCCTTTATGATAGGGACGTAACTATGAGCAATGATCAATGAGCTTTTGAGAGCAATGATGTTATACTGAACTAGTATAAGTCACTAGTTCAGCCTCAGCTGTGTCCAGTCCTGGGCTCCACACTTTCGGGAAGATTTGAAGGCTTTGGAGAGACTGCAGAAAAATAATCATGAGGATGTTTCCAGAAATGAGGAATTTCAGTTATGAGGCTACACTGTCAAAATGGGAACTGTTTTCCTTAGAGAAGAGAAGGCTGAGAGGAGATTTGATAATGATGTTCAAAATCAACAGGAGTCTGGATAGAGTAGATAGGGAGAAACTGTCCCCACTCGTAAAAGGATCGAGAACAAGAGGGTACAGATTTAAAGTGATTGGCAAAAGAAGAAAAAGCGATATGAGAGAAAGCCTTTTCGCACAGTGACTGAGTTAAGGTCTGGAATGTTCAATGAGCTCTTGAGGGCAATGAGGTTAGACTGAATTTGTATAAGAGCGTGTTGGAGGCAGCTTCAATCAAAGCTTTCAAGGGAATTGGAGTATTATCTGAAAAGGAAGAATGTGCAGGATTATGGGGAGAAGGCGGGGGATAGCACCTGGTGAGTTGTTCATTGAGAGAGCCGGTGCTGACACAATGGGCCCAATGGCTTCCTTCTGCACTGTAACAATTGTGTGATTCTAGAATGAAGCCACATCCCCTTTTTGCAGCACTAGCTGCTGGAAACCAACTAAGTTTAAAGATCCCAGATGCCTTGAGAAGCCAGGGAAAGGTAAGTGTGTTCGGTAAGTGGGTGAGAGGTTCGGGTGTTGCAGGGGGTCCCCAATGCATCTTCTGAGTGGATACAACTTAGTGAAAGGAAGTACTGGACAGCAAAACGGGTATTTCAAGCATCCCGCAGTCTTTACCTCAAGTTGCTGTTTGTCCTGAGGCCTGGGAAACTTATCTGGACAGAGTTAGATTGAAAAATACACACCAATATAAGACTGCTGGTCTCATTATTAAACTGCCAATCCAGGTCTTCCGAGTGGCTTGGTCACCTGTTCTTATCCAATTTGCTAAAAGCAGAAAGGGGCATGTTGGAAATAAATTGAAAGCAGTGGTAACTGTAGCTAAGTCAGTTGAACACTTATGCTTGAATCAGAAGTTTGTGGGTTCAAATACTACTCTGGAAACTTGTGCGCAAAGGTCTCAAGAAGCTGATACACCAGTGCAGTACTGAGGGAAAGCTGCACTGTCTAGATATTGTTTAAACTCAAAAGAGTTAGAGATGAATTGGAGTGGGGATTCAGATTTTTAACACAAGGCAAACCATACATTTTTTGGGGTTAAAATTGCCCCAGCTTCTTGTATCAACATTTAACATTTCCCAGTTATGCTGCATTTTCATGGATGAAAAATTTAGAAACTGCATCTAATTTCAAAAGCAGAACAAAATCAGGTCAAAATTAATGCTTCAAACTGAATTCAATCAAACTGCCCACTTAGTCAATCTCTCAGTGTCAGCAAAGCCAGGCCTACAATGGAAAACATGATATCATTTATCAAGGATAGCTCGATCTTAAAAAAGATATTGTTTGGCAAATGGATCATGCTCAATAATTGCAGCACTTTCTGAAAGCAGTGTTGTGTGTAAAAAAGATTTCAATGCATCAGTAATCATGCCTGCTCTAAGAGGATTCAAGTCTGCGAAGATATGGAAAATGATGAGATGTGAGAAAGCTGTTCTGCAATATTCCTCAACATAGAACATATTGCATTTCCTGCAGAGCTAATGCTGCAAAGAAATCATGTGGTCAAGTCCAGCGTCAACTTTCACAGCAAGCTATTGTAGGAAATGAGTCAATCCAAAAATTCATCAAGTCTGTGACCGTGACCTTTTCGTAGTAGGAATGCAGAATACCGCGGACGCCGGAAATCTGAAATAAAAACAGAACATGTAGGAAATGCTCAGCAGGTCTGGCAGCAGGTGTGGTTAGAGAAATAGTTAACAGGTGGTATGTTACTAGCCAGATGGGGATGGGCTGGGTGGTCGGAAGTCTAGCTAAATGGCATGAGAAGGCAGTAGGTGGAATGTCCATCATTCTCCCATCACCATGCCATTTTGCCAGTGGTGGAAAAGGTGACAGATGGCCTGCTTGTCCAGAACCCAATTGAGATATTTAAGTGTCCAATTCAGGCCCTCCTCCCTTCTCAGCTGGCATTTTACCAGCAGCTGGGGCAGCTGCTGCCACACTGAGAGAGCCTAAAGGGTTCTGGGGTACTGGGGGGTATTTTACTTTTCCAGTCCATGGAGGAGGGGGGGCGGTATTTTGTGGCAATGTCAGCTACAAACCAATGGCACCAACTGCTCTCAGCCAGCCTCTTCCTCATTCCCCACCCGATGCCATGGCTTAGCTGACTGGCTCCAATGGCCACAGACCCCACTTATATGGCTTTGAGAGAGTAAGACCATCGATGCATCCTCATCCTCCAGGTGCAGCACCGGTAATGGCCAGTGCTAGCCATGGTACAGCTGAGCTTCAAGTCTTCTGGTTAGGCTGGCAGCTCGTGGAGATGAGCTACTGTTCTTCATTGGGATGTCAGCCCTGGCAGCAGCCACTGAATTGGTTAGCTAATTAATAACACTTAATTGTGCGTTTGTGATTTCAAATTTTAATCTTTAATTTGGCGAACCCAACAGTTTGGTGCACATTAGTACACAGCTGTCTTGTTCTCTACAGGGCATCAGAAACCTTTTCTTCATTTAGTTCAAACTGATCTTTCCTGAACCTCCTTGTGCCAGTTCCAGTGCTCTGCCATAATCTAGCCCTGTTGCATGTTTCCCCCAAGAAAGATGGCAGTGGCAGCACACAAACCTGCCCTCCATAAAGATGGCACCCGTTAACCTGGGCCTATCCCCAGGAAAAGCCCTGCAGCTACAGTCCTGATCAATGCAAATATGGGACTGTTAACTTTTCATTTGTTTCAAAGTGATATTAAGCTGGCTACCTTTACTGAAGAAGCTATGGTTTCTCATCGAAATCCAAGAACATGTCCACGGTTGCTGGTACCAAACAAACTGCTGTAATCAGTGAGATTTATTTCAAAAAAGAACTTGGGCGCTTTTAAAGCATTCCAAAGGCTGGCAGTATGCTTGAAACTGACTGTAGATTAAACTACAATGTATCTCCCATGTCCAATTCTCCCCTCTGCCCCGCTGTGAAGAGAGCAAGGCAAGAGCAGTGCAGAAGCTGCCTGCGTCTTTATGCCAGTGGGAGTCATTGTCAAGGAGAAGGGCGAATGTGTGAACTCCACCCCCTATTTCTGCAACCCCCAACAGTGAGCCATTGCAATGCATCTTGTAGATGGTACACACTTTAGCTATATTGTGCCAGTGTGGAAGGCATGAATGTTTAAGTTGGTGTATAACATGCTGATAAAATGGGTCATTTTCTCATGGATGGTGTTTGAACTTCTTGGATGTTGTTGGAGCTGTACTTGTCCTGACAAATGGAAAGTTTCAGTCACACATTTGTCTTGTGCCTTAAAGTTTGGAAGATTTTGGGCAAACGGGAGGTGAATCACTTGCCACAGAATTTCCAGCCTTTGATCTGCATAGGGCAGGATATTACATCCTCGCTCGTCTCAAAACTGTAAAATCTGGCCCGAGGTCAATTGTCCGCCCGTTGCCCGCTCCGATTCCCGTGAATGGTAAAATTCTGTCAATAGCGTTTTATACCCAATTAAATTTCTGATCAATGGTGACTCCCAGGATATTGATGATTTGATTTATTATTGCCACATGTACGGTGAAAAGTATTCTTTCTTGCTGCTATACAGACAAAGCATACTGTGCGTAGGGAAGGAAAGGAGAGAGTGCAGATTGTAGTGTTAGGGTCATAGCTAGGGTGTAGAGAAAGATCAACTTAATGCAAGATAGGTGCATTCAAAAGTTCAATGGCAGCAGGGAAGAAGGTGCTCTTCAGTTGGTTGGTACATATTCTCAGACATTTGTATCATTTTCCCGATGAAAGAAGGTGAAAGAGAGCACGTCTGGGGTGCGTGGGGTCCTTGATTATGCTGGCTGCTTTTCTGAGGCAGCGGGAAGGATAGACAGTGTCAATGGATGGGAGACTGGTTTGCGTGATGAATTGAACTTCATTCACGATCCTTTGTAGTTTATTGTGGTCTTGGAGAGAGCAGGAGCCATACTAAGCTGTGATAAAACCAGAAAGAATGCTTTCTATGGTGCATCTGTAAAAGTTGGTGAGAGTCATAACAGGCATACCAAATTTCCTTGGCCTCCAAAGGAAATTTGGAAGGTCTACTGCAGAAGGAAAGTATACAGTGAATGGTAGAACCCTTAGAAATATAAGCATACAGAGGGGGGATCTAGGTGTGCAGACCCACAGTTCCCTGAAAGTGGCAACTCAGGTGGACAAAGTGGTCAAGAAGGCTTTTGGCACGCTGGCCTTCATCGGTCAGGGCGTTGAGTATAGGAATTGGAAAATCATTTTGAAGCTATATAAGACTTTGGTTGGGCCGCATTTGGAGTATTGTATACAATTCTGGTCGCCACACTACCAGAAGGACGTTAATGCATTGGAAAGGGTGCAGAAGAGATTTACTCAGGATGTTGCCTGGTTTGGAAGATTTGGACCATGAAGAAAGGTTGAACAAACTTGGATTGTTTTCATTGGAGCGTCAGAGGATGAGGGAGGACCTGATAGAAGTTTACAAGATTATGACAGGCTTGGATAGAGTGGATAGTCAGAGCCTTTTTCCCAGGGTCGAAGGGTTATTTACTCGGGGGCGTAGGTTGAGAGTGAGGGGGCAAAGTTTAAAAGAGGTGTAAGGGGCAAGTTTATCACAGAGAGTGGTTAACGCTTGGAACGTGCTGCCGGAGGAGGTGGTGGAAGCAGATTCTATAACAACGTTCAAGCGACATTTGGATAGATACATGAATAGGAAGGATATAGGGGGATATGGATCTCGTAGAGGCAAGGCAATATTGGATGAGAGAGGCACAGAGTCAGTAGGTTGAAGGGTCTGTCCTGTGCTGTACTGTTATTTGTTCTTTGTTCCTGAGAAAGTAGAGGCATTGGTGGACTGGCCATGCTAAATTCTCCTTCAGAGTACCCGAACAGGTGCCGGAGTGTGGCGATTAGGAGATTTTCACGGTAACTTCATTGCAGTGTGAATGTAAGCCTACCTGTAACTAATAAATAAACTTTACTTTACTTTATTACAGGAATGAGTAACTATGACAAGTATTGTGCTAAACATCAATTTTATTGAATATTGAATATTGAATAGAGGCAAGACAATATTGGATGAGAGAGGCACAGAGTCAGTAGGTTGAAGGGTCTGTCCTGTGCTGTACTGTTATTTGTTCTTTGTTCCTGAGAAAGTAGAGGCGTTGGAGGACTTTATTAACTATAATTTCTGCATGGAGGGACCAGGGCAGGTTGTTGGTGATCTGGACACCTAAAACTTGAAGCTCTGGACCATTTCTACTTCATCTCCATTGATGCAGACAGGGGCATGTTCTCTACCACGCTTCCTAAAGTCGATGCTATCTCTTTCATTTTGTTGACATTGAGGGAGAGATTATTGTCACCGCACCAGTTCACCAGATTCTCTATCTCATTCGTGTACTCTGTCTCATCATTGTTTGAGATTCGGTGGTGTCATCAGCAAACTTGAAAATCGAGTTGGAGGGGAGTTTGGACACACAGTCGTAGGTGTATAAGGAGTATAGGAAGGGGCTAAGGACACAGCCTTGTGGGGCACCAGTGTTGAGGATGATTGTGGAGGAGGTGTTGTTGCCTATCCTTACTGATTGCGGTCCTGGGTTAGGAAGTCTAGGATCCAGTCACAGAGGGGGGAGTCAAGCCCCAGGCCACGGAGTTTGGAGATGGGTTTTGTAGGAATAATGGTGTTGAAGGCTGAGCTGTAGTCAATAAATAGGACTCTGGTATAGGTGTCTTTGTTATCTAAGTGTTCCAGGGTTGAGTGTAGGGCCAGGGAGATGGTGCCTGCTGTGGGCCTGTTGCGGCGATAGGCAAACTGTAATGGATTCAGGCAATCTGGAAGGCTGAAATTGATTCGTGCCATGACTAACCTTTGGAAACACTTTATAATGATGGATGTCAGAGCCAGACAATAGTCATTAAGGCACACCACCTGGTTTTTCTTTGGTATGGGGATGATGGATGTCTTCTTGAAGCAGATAGGGTCCTCAGATTACTGTAAAGAGAGGTTAAAGATGTCTGCGAATATCCCTTCCAGCTGGTCTGCGCAGGATCTAAGTGGGGCGGCACGGTAGCACTGCTGTCTCACAGCGCCAGGGAGCTGGGTTCGATTTCCGGCTTTGGTCACTATCTGTATGGAGTTTGCACGTTCTCCGGGTGCTCCGGTTTCCTCCCACATTTTGAAAGACGTGCTGACTAGGTGCATTGACCCAAACAATCTCACAGTAACCTTCATTGCAGTGTTAATGTAAGCCTTACTTGTGAATAATAAATAAACTTTAAAAACTCCCTGTCTGGGTACCACATCCAGGCCAGTCGCTTTCCGTGGGTTGACTTTCGAGAAGGCTACTCTGACACTTGCGATGCTGCCCTCGGGTACAGATTCCTCCCAGGCTGCCAGGGTGGAGGGCGTGGTCTCGATGACCTCTCGCTCAATTATGCTCAAATTACACAGATTCTTGGTCAGGCACAGAATACTGTGTTCACCTTTGTAGGAGGTCATAAGAGCCCCTTTCAGAGTTTTACTTAGGTTCAAATCCATACTCTGGATACAGTCCAAAGGTGTGCAGGTTAGGTGGATTGGCCATGTTAAATTCTCCTTCAGAGTACCCGAACAGGTGCCGGAGTGTGGCGATTAGGAGATTTTCACGGTAACTTCATTGCAGTGTGAATGTAAGCCTACCTGTAACTAATAAATAAACTTTACTTTACTTTATTACAGGAATGAGTAACTATGACAAGTATTGTGCTAAACATCAATTTTATTGAATATTGAATAATGATAATATTAATGTGACAATTATAATTGATAATATATAAAAAGAGAGAAAAATAAGTAAAAAGGAAGAAAGATAGCAGCACATAGACCAGCCCTATGGTTTACAGAGGGAGAGCTCAGATGGCTACTGGGTGCTGTGAAGGAGAGACGGGACCTGCTGTACCCCTGAGAGGACAGACGATCCAGGAGACAGGACAGCAATATGGCCTGGGAAGCGGTGGCTGCGTCAATCATGCCCGTGCACTGACATGGAAGACCGAAGCTCAGTGCAGAAAGAAAATGAATTACCTCTTTCAGGAAGCAAGGGTGAATGTCCATCCTGTCCTGTTTCCCCCCCCCCCCCCCCCTCTCCTGAGCCCTGATCCTTCCAGATCCCACGGTCTTCCAGCAGCCAGCCCCCCAGCATCATCCCAAACCCCTCTGGCACTCCCGTCACAACCCCATGCTGCTGAGGCATGATGCTAAAATATGCCACCTGTCGTTCTCCCCCTCCAACTCCCCTCTACCCACCCCCTCCCCCATCCCATCCCCCCGACACCCCGCCCTTCCAGCCATTAGGATTTCAATCGCCCTCTTTTGTCTATGCAGTATGTAAGCATTGTGGGAGCTGCCAGGGTACCTCACACAAACTTGGTGAATCTGGGTCTTGTAGCCACAAACTTTCTGAACATTCATGGAGTGATGCATCTTCCTGTTGACAAAAGTGCCTGCCTGGCTGGCTGGCACCTTGATGACCACGTGGGTACAATCAATGTGGGGGGGGGGGGCTCCTGCAATAGCTGCAAAGGCGCTGGCTCACTTATCTTGGCTGGCTTGATCCATCCTGAAATGGATGAAGATTGTTACCCACATGAGCAGAGAGAGCATCAGTCACCAGCTTGACGCAGCTATGTACAGCTGCCTGAGAGTTTCCACAAAAATCACCCACTGACCCCTGGAAAGATCCAAAGGCATAAACGTTAAGCGCTTATCGATCTTCAGAGCCACGCGTATTGGACATCAACCCAGTTGGAGGCTGCCTCCGGCGCAATCACCTGGCAAATGGAAGGGAGGGTTTCCCTTGAGTGGTGGAGCCTCCTCCGGCACTGGACCTCTATCATGTCAAAGCAGTTGGATCATAGTCTGTACGTTCTGGCAGTTGGGTAATGCCATATTTTGCTAGTCTCTCTTCCTTATCTTCCATGCTGGCCCTGGACACTGTGTGCCTATGCCTGTCCTCTGAGGTGATGCTTGTGTCTACCTGGCCCTCTCTCTCTTCGGCTCCTCTCCCCCCTCAGACAAGATGCCCCTTGCTGAGAAAACAATATCCATTTGAAAAATCCAGAAAATATGTAATGAGACTTCACAAGAAAGCACGGAAAATGGGCGCACCAAATTCTCAATAACTCCTATAAACAGAATGCCTTCGCTTCTGCGTCCACCTATCTATCCCACCCTTTGATGGCACATCGACAAAAATGAATTGACTGCCTGCCCATGTTGCCCATGCGTTGACCTAAAAATCACGCAGACAACATAGAATTCCAGTCAACTGAACTATTAATTCTTTAACTAACTGCTTAATTATCAGAGGGTGTGCAGCTGATTGCCGATTACGCCAAGCAACCAAACAATTGCTCAAATGATGTACTCTCACCTAATTTTACCCGCTTCCGGGTTGGAAGAGCATCTGCCTGTGATACACAAAATTCAGGCCCAGGGTTTAGTGAAAACAAGCAAACATTAACTTTTCTCATCTTGACTTGAGCTTAGAAGGTTGAGAGGTAATCTGATTAAAGTGTTGAAAACATTAAAAGGATCTGATAGGGTAGATACTGATGCGCAACAATCAAGCACGAGGTACAAGGCTTCAGCGATTGAAGGCTTTTATTGACAAACAATGGAACTATCTAAACACGAGTACACCATTCCAGACTGGAGGGGTCCCGCCTGAGCAGAGGGTCTTATACCTCTCCCCAGGAGGCGGGGCCCGACCGGGATGTGCCATAACAGCATCCACCACAGGTATATTAATCCCACAGTGTAAACACCCTAACCCAACAACAACATTATAACAACCCCACAGTGGCAACACCCTAACCCAACAGTAACATTGGAATAACCCCACAGTGGTAACCAACGATGGTTCACCACATTCACCCCTCCTTTGAAAACAAAGGCCGGCGGGGTGCAAAAACAGTTTACATATATACAAAAAAATCTACAAGTCCAGACGGTCTGGAGGACCGCACCGTCGCTGTGATCTCCTCAACACCGGTTGCGACACCGGAGCAGGTGCTTGTGGTGGCGTTCTCTCCAAAACAGCGTCCGGCTGTCCCCTCGAGGACTCCCGGGCCGGTTGACCCTGGTGAAGCGGTGGTGCAGGGGATCCCGGTACCTTCTGTGGTGGCACCGATCTCCGAGTCTCAGGCAAGCTGTACATGGGAGTATAACTGTTATGCACTGGTCCCGGTGCTGACCGTGCCACGTCCGGGGAAGAAAGAAGTGATAGGGGATTCGTGACAGGGGGTATAGGAGCGACAGGAGTTGCTACGTCCCCTGCGGGCGCCAGGTCTCGAATCGAGACCGTGTCCTCTCGCCCGTCAGGATATGCCACATAGGCATACTGAGGGCTGGCGTGGAGGAGTTGGACCGGTTCGACCAAGGGGTCGGACTTGCGGGCCCTCACATGTCGCCGCAGAAGGACGGGTCCTGGGTACGTCAACCAGGCTGGTAAGGAGATCCTCGAGGACGACTTCCGAGGGAATGAGAACATCCTCTCGTGGGGAGTAGCATTGGTTGCCGTACACAGGAGGGAGCGAATGGAATGAAGCGCATTTGGAAGGACCTCCTGCCAACGGGAGACTGGAAGGCCCCTGGACTTCAGTGCCAATAGGACAGCCTTCCAGACTGTAGCATTCTCTCTCTCCACCTGTCCGTTACCCCTAGGGTTGTAGCTCGTGGTTCTACTAGAGGCAATCCCGTATGACAGCAGGAATTGCCTCAAGTCGTTACTCATGAACGACGAGCCCCTGTCGCTATGTATGTAGCAGGGGTACCCGAACAGGGTAAAAAGATCACTGAATGCCTTAATCACTGTGGCAGTCGACGTGTCCGCACAGGGAACAACAAACGGGAACCGGGAGTATTCATCTATGATATTGAGAAAATACACATTCCGGTCCGTTGAGGGAAGGGGGCCCTTAAAATCCACACTCAGCCTCTCGAAGGGGCGAGTGGCCTTGACCAATTGCGCCTGGTCAGGTCGAAAAAGTGCGGTTTGCATTCCGCGCAAATCCGACAGCTTCTCGTTACAGACCTGACATCCTCCACCGAGTAGGGCAGGTTACGGGCTTTTATGAAGTGGTAGAGCCGAGTGACCCCAGGATGGCACAGGTCATTATGGAGGGCGTTCAAGCGGTCCTCCTGCATGATAGCGCATGTTCCGCGCGAGAGGGCATCCGAGGGCTCATTGAGTTTCCCTGGACGATACATAATATCGTAATTATAGGTGGAGAGCTCAATTCTCCACCGCAAGATCTTATCATTCTTGATCTTGCCCCTCTGCGTATTACTGAACATAAACGCCACAGGTCATTGATCCGTGATCAGGGTGAACCGCTTCCCCGCCAGGTAATGGCGCCAGTGTCTGATGGCCTCCACAATAGCCTGAGCCTCCTTCTCCACCGCTGAATGCCGAATTTCGGGACCTTGAAGGGTGCGGGAAAAAAACGCGACAGGCCTGCCTGCCTGGTTCAGTGTGGCGGCCAGGGCGAAATCCGATGCATCACTTTCCACCTGAAAAGGGATGGATTCATCCACCGCGTGCATCGTGGCTTTCGCAATGTCGCTTTTCAAAGCCTTGAAGGCCAATTGGGCCTCCGGCGTGAGTGGGAAAGTCGTGGACTTGATGAGCGGACGGGCTTTGTCCGCGTAGTTGGGGACCCACTGCGCATAATAAGAAAAAAAGCCGAGGCATCTCCTCAGTGCTTTTGCGCTAGCGGGCAAGGGAAGTTCAGTAAGGCGGCGCATACGGTCTGGATCAGGGCCGATGACCCCGTTTTCCACCACGTATCCCAGGATAGCTAACCTGCGCGTACGGAATACACACTTCTCCCTGTTATAGGTCAGATTCAGGCGAGACGCAGTGTGCAGAAAGTTCTGGAGGTTTGTGTCATGGTCCTGCTGGTCATGGCCGCAGATGGTGATGTTATCCAGGTACGGGAAGGTAGCCCGCAACCCGTTCTGGTCCACCATTCGGTCCATAGCACGCTGGAAGACCGAGACCCCATTGGTGACACCAAATGGAACCCTAAGAAACTGATACAGACGACCATCCGTCTCAAAAGCCGTATATTGTCGGTCCTCTGGGCGGATGGGGAGTTGGTGGTAGGCGGACTTAAGGTCCATGGTGGAGAACACCCGGTACTGCGCAATCTGATTGACCATATCAGATATGCGCGGGAGAGGATACGCATCCAGCTGCGTATAACGGTTAATGGTCTGACTGTAGTCGATGACCATCCGGGGTTTGTTCCCGCTTTTAACCACCACGACCTGCGCTCTCCACGGACTAGCACTGGGCTGTATGATCCCTTCTTTGAGGAGCCGCTGAACCTCAGATCTAATGAAGATCCGGTCTTCAGCGCTGTAACGCCTACTTTTAGTAGCGATGGGCTTGCAGCCTGGTACCAGATTCTTAAATAAAGAGGGTGTGGTGATCTTTAGTGTGGAAAGATTGCATGCGGGGCGCTTTGGACGATTTGGAGGCTGCGGCTGATTCCCTACTGCCAGCGAAGGGAGTGGCCCACCGTACTGTAGGATCACACTCTTCATGTGGACCATAAAGTTTAGTCCGAGGAGAATTGGCGCGCAAAGGTGCGGCAACACAAGGAGCCTGTATCGCTCGTAAATTGTGCCCTGCACCTCCAGGGTTACCACACAACGTCCTTGGATCGGTACAGACCGGGACCGTGATGCCATAGAAATTGTCTGTTTGGCAGGTAGAACCCGGAGTCCACACCTCTTTGCAGTGTCAGGGTGAATAAAACTCTCGGTGCTCCCACTGTCAAACAGACAATACACAGTACGACCATTTACCTTGATGTTCATCATCGAACAGTCAAGCCTGTGATGCTTTGTCTGGTCCAGAGAGATCGACGCCACCGTTGGCCCTTGGACGTCACTGCAGGCAGCCGAGGTTGAAGCTGAGGACCCCTGCTGGTCGCTCCTGGTCGTCGTCGACCACGATGGCCGCCCCCATGAATCGCACGTGGGTGAGGGCGCCAAGCGTAGCGACTCCTGGTGGTCATCCTCCTCCTCCTCCTCCGCCAGCCACGATGGCGTCGTCCTGGATTCGCACGAGGTCGGACCTCGTGGATACTGCGACGCCGAAGGAGATTGTCTCCACTCTGGAGGGTCACAGGCTGCACTGCCGTTCTTGGGCTTCGATCTGCAGACTTTCGCGTAGTGCCCCTTTTTACCGCACTGACTGCAGATCACCGTTTTAGCTGGACACTGTTGCCGTGGATGCTTGGCTCCTCCGCAAAAATAGCACCGCTGGCCGCCTGGAGCTGCCGCCGTCGTCGGGTCGACATGGGAGCGCGAGCCCGTGGGGCGAGGAGGGATTTGTGCTTGCTCCTGCCACGTTGTCTCCACGTGGTCTTTGGGGTACAGGGCCAAGCTTTTCGACGCTGCCTCCAGCATCTCAGCCATCTCCATCGCTTGGGTCAGGTTGAGGTTCCCTTTCTCCAATAGCTTAAGCCGGATGTACGAGGACCCTACCCCTGCTACAAACGCATCTCGGGCGAGGTCGTACATGTACTGCTCAGCCGACACAGCTTTGCAGTCGCAGCCCCTGGCAAGCTGCAAGAGCTCATTGGCGTAGTCCTCCATAGTTTCGCCCGACTGCCGACGTCGTGTAGCGAGGAGGTAACGAGCGTGAATCTCGTTGGGTGGTCTCGTGTATCGTTTTTTCAAGAGCTCGATGGCCCTCGGGTAAGTGGTGGCCGCACGAATCGCGAGATAGACAGTGTCGCTTACCCTCGCGTGGAGGACCTGGAGTCTGTCGTCGTCCGTAGTAACTGCTGCAGAGGCCGCCAGGTAGTCCTCGAAATACTTCAGCCAGTGGTCGAAGGTGTTAGAGGCACCGACCGCACGTGGGTCCAGCGTCAGATGCTCTGGTTTCAGCATTTGCTCCATACTCTCTTTACTGTCGTGAGTTTTGTGTTTGTCAATAAAATTGATGCGCGACAATCAAGCACGAGGTACAAGGCTTCAGCGATTGAAGGCTTTTATTGACAAACAATGGAACTATCTAAACATGAGTACACCATTCCAGACTGGAGGGATCCCGCCTGAGCAGAGGGTCTTATACCTCTCCCCAGGAGGCGGGGCCCGACCGGGATGTGCCATAACAGCATCCACCACAGGTATATTAATCCCACAGTGTAAACACCCTAACCCAACAACAACATTATAACAACCCCACAGTGTCAACACCCTAACCCAACAGTAACATTGGAATAACCCCACAGTGGTAACCAACGATGGTTCACCACAGATACTGCAAAACTACTTCCTCTAGTCGGGGTACCAACAACAAAGTGACAGAGGACCAAGTTTCTGCCTGTCACAGAAGTGGGAACGTGTTCGGGAATTACAAAAGAATGTGTTTGCTTTCTGCTGGGATTTGGAATTTCCTGTGCCTTCCTGATCCCATGCTATCTTTGTAGGGCCAGTTTGTGGGTTGGGAACTTTTTGGGTTGGAATCCAACAGACGCATCTGCTGATTTCAGCATCATCATTGACAATCGGCCGATTGGATAGGTAACTGGCTATCTGATCGAAGACAGAGGGTGGTGGTGGATGGAAAATTTTCGGACTGGAGGCAGGTTGCTAGCGGAGTGCCACAGGGATCAGTGCTTGGTCCTCTGCTCTTTGTGATTTTTATTAATGACTTAGAGGAGGGGGCTGAAGGGTGGATCAGTAAATTTGCTGATGACACCAAGATTGGTGGAGTAGTGGATGAGGTGGAGGGCTGTTGTAGGCTGCAAAGAGACATAGATAGGATGCAAAGCTGGGCTGAAAAATGGCAAATGGAGTTTAACCCTGATAAATGTGAGGTGATTCATTTTGGTAGGACTAATTTAAATGTGGATTACAGGGTCAAAGGTAGGGTTCTGAAGACTGTGGAGGAACAGAGAGATCTTGGGGTCTATATCCACAGATCTCTGAAGGTTGCCACTCAAGTGGATAGAGCTGTGAAGAAGGCCTATAGTGTTTTAGCTTTTATTAACAGGGGGTTGGAGTTTAAGAGCCGTGGAGTTATGCTGCAACTGTACAGGACCTTGGTGAGACCACATTTGGAATATTGTGCGCAGTTCTGGTCACCTCACTATAAGAAGGATGTGGAAGCACTGGAAAGAGTGCAGAGGAGATTTACCAGGATGCTGCCTGGTTTGGAGGGTAGGTCTTATGAGGAAAGGTTGAGGGAGCTAGGGCTGTTCTCTCTGGAGCGGAGGAGGCTGAGGGGAGACTTAATAGAGGTTTATAAAATGATGAAGGGGATAGATAGAGTGAACGTTCAAAGACTATTTCCTCGGGTGGATGGAGCTATTACAAGGGGGCATAACTATAGGGTTCATGGTGGGAGATACAGGAAGGATATCAGAGGTAGGTTCTTTACGCAGAGAGTGGTTGGGGTGTGGAATGGACTGCCTGCAGTGATAGTGGAGTCAGACACTTTAAGAACATTTAAGCGGTTATTGGATAGGCACATGGAGCACACCAGGATGATAGGGAGTGGGATAGCTTGATCTTGGTTTCAGATAAAGCTCGGCACAACATCGTGGGCTGAAGGGCCTGTTCTGTGCTGTACTGTTCTATGTTCTATGTTCATCACAGGGGAAATTTATTTTTCCTGTCCTCGGGTATTTTCATTGGGTCAGGTGGCTTTGGGAAGGCTTCACAATATACCTTGTCTGAGAGTTAATGAACCTTGGGGAAAACTTGCTGAAGAGTCAAGGCATTCTGTCAGGTTAGTGTTAAATGGTTTACAAGCTTCACATGTCATTATTAGATGCTATGTTGTATGTATGGTCATTTTTTTGCTGCTGTGATTAATCATAGAGCTCCAACTGCAAAAGTAAGTCGATTATACCATTGATTTATATTGTATAAGTATTAGAGTACTTTTCCCATTTGGAACAGTACTCTTAAGCATTTAAACCTGATGATAACACTGTTTCAGAACACTACCATCACGATCTGAAGAGATTTAAATATCCACTGCCCTCTACAATTGAAAAAGAAAGGCCGAACGACCCTTCCTCTTGATAATTAAAGTTTAAAGTTTATTTATTAGTGTCACAAGGAGGCTTACATGAACACTACAATGAAGGTCCTGTGAAAATCTCCTAGTCCACACTCCAGCACCTGTTCGGGTACACTGAGGGAGAATTTAGCATGGCCAATGCATATAACCAGCACGTTATTCGGACTTATTGGGAAGAAACCTAAGGTGGCATGATGGCACAGTGGTTAGCACAGCACCAGGGACCCAGGTTCAATTCCAGCCTCGAGTCACTGTCTGTGTGGAGTTTGCACATTCTTCCTGTGTCTGCGTGGGTTTCCTCTGGGTGCTCCAGTTTCCTCCCACAGTCCAAAGGTATGTAGGCTAGTTTGATTGGCCATGCTAAATTGACCCTAGTGTCAGGGGGACTAGCAGGGTAAATATGTGGGGTTATGGGGGTAGGGCCTGGGTGGGACTGTGGTTGGTGCAGACTCGATGGGTCAAATGGCCTCCTTCTGCACTGTAGGGATTCCATGAAACCAGAACACCTGGAGGAAACTCATGCAGACACGGTGAGAAAGTGCAGACTCTGCACAGACAGTGACCCAAGCTGAGAATCAAACCCAGGTCCCTGAGAGGCAGCAGTACTGACCACTGTGCCACTGTGCTGCAAATTTCCCCATGTAACAGTGGCAGGAGGGGAACAATAGACTAGCGTTCACTTCATACCTCCTGGCAGTACCTAGGCTTGCCTGGGGAAGCTAATAATCCTACCAGTGGACTAAATTCCGAATCAAGCTTCATGAGAAGAGTCCACACAAGGAATCCTAGTCAAAGTCCCAAAGCCGAAAGGAACAATGAAAAACTGTCCCGTGATTAGACTGCAGTTTCTATTTCAATCTTGAGGGCCTGTCAGCAGCCAGGTGAAGCCTCATCGAAGTTCTTGCTGCTCAACATTCCACCTATATCATTTGCCTGCCAGTAACCCACATCAGAACAGAAGAAGCAGACCATTATTCCACCTCCTGTGCTACCATCCTCATGCCAAATATGGCCGAGCCACCTATATCCAAACTGACATTGCTCAAGCAAATCATCTGGCAATGACTGCCTTCTCTGACACTGTAGTAGTTCATGGGTTCCACATAGCCAATGTCTACAAGCCCCCAATCACCAGCTGGGAGTAGCAGGTTTTGCCCGCCCTCCCCCATCCAGCCATCTACATGGGGAGTCTTCAACAGCGACCATTCAGACTAGGAAAACCCAATACCAGACAGTGAAAGGGAAGCGCTTGCAGAATGGATATTCAGAAATGATTTGGCACTTGTACATGACCCCAAACAGCAAGGAACATTCCATTCAGCCAGATCGAATAGGAATTACTCCCCTGACCTGTGCTCGGTCAGTTCTCTTAATGGGACTCCCCACCTAATGCGTGATTAATTCACTCGGGAGGCTAGGACGTACCCGGGAATAAAGGCTTTTATTCACAACAAAAATAGAGCATACTGCTTAACAATACTATCCCAGACTAAGGGCCACTAGGAAGTAGCAGTGACCTTTATACTCCTGTAAGAAGGCGGAGCCAAACGGAGTGTACCACAGAACAATGCTAACAGCTGGAACACCCCAACCCTAACCCCAACAGTAACAGGAGTAACATATGTACAAGTACCCATAGTGGTAACCATCTATGGTTCCACCACATTCACCCCTCCTTTAAAAACAAAGGCCGGTGGGGTAAGGAGACAATACGAACTGTCCATATGTTCACAAGTTCAGTCGTATCGGAGGTCCGCACCGTCTCTGCGACCTCTGCAGCACTGGCTCCAGTGCCGGTTCTGGTGACCGTGGTAACGACCCTCTCTCCGAGGTGGTGTCCAGTGACTCCTCCAGTTCCTCACACACCTGTGGACCTCGAGGTGGCGAAAATCTCCTGGACTCAGGCAAGCTGTACACGGGAGTAAGAGGATTAAGTGGAGGTCCCGATGCTGCCCGCGCCGTGTCAGGATGGGAGAGAATGGGCAAAGGGTCCTAACCAGGGGGCGGGAGTGACGGGGGTTTCCAGGTCCCCTGCAGGCGCCAAATCTCTGATAGAGACCGTGTCCTCTCGCCCATCAGGATATGCCACATAGGCATATTGAGGGTTGGCGTGGAGGAGATGGACCTGTTCAACCAAAGGGTCGGACTTGCGGGCCCTAACATGCCGCCGCAGGAGGACAGGTCCTGAGTACGTCAACCAAGACGGCAGTGAGGTCCCAGAGGAAGACTTCCGAGGGAAGGTAAACATCCGCTTATGTGGGGTAGCGTTGGTTGCCGTACACAGGAGGGACCGGATTGAATGGAGCGCATGAGAAAGTACCTCTTGCCAACGGGAGACTGGAAGACCCCTAGACCTTAACGCCAGTAAAACAGCCTTCCAGACTGTAGCGTTTTCTCTCTCGACCTGTCCGTTACTCCTGGGGTTGTAACTCGTAGTCCTCCTAGAGGCAATCCCTTTAGAGAGCAGGTATTGCCTCAAGTCGTCGCTCATAAACGACGAACCCCTATCACTGTGGATATAACTGGGGTAGCCGAACAGGGTAAAAAGACTCCGCAGGGCTTTGATGACCATGGCAGAGGACATGTCAGAACAGGGGATGGCAAAGGGGAATCGGGAGTATTCGTCAACCACGTTGAGGAAATACACATTCCGATCTGTCGAAGGAAGGGGGCCCTTGAAGTCGACACTCAGTCGTTCAAAAGGGCGAGTGGCCTTAATGAGATGTGCCCTGTCAGGCCGGTAGAAGTGCGGCTTGCACTCTGCACATACCTGGCAGCTTCGAGTTATCAACCTGACATCCTCTATGGAGTAGGGCACATTCCGGGCCTTTACAAAATGGAAAAACCGAGTGATCCCCGGATGGCAGAGATCATTGTGGAGGGCCTGTAGCCGGTCCTCTTGCACACTGGCACATGTTCCACGCGACAGGGCATCTGAGGGCTCATTGAGCTTCCCCGGACGGTACATGATATCATAGTTGTAGGTGGAGAGTTCGATTCTCCACCTCAAGATTTTATCATTCTTAATTTTTCCCTTTAACGTGTTGTAGAACATGAAGGCCACGGACCGCTGGTCCGTGAGCAGGGTAAACCGTTTGCCAGCCAAATGATGGCACCAATGCCGTACAGCCTCCACAATGGCCTGAGCCTCTTTTTCCACAGCGGAGTGCCGAATTTCAGGGCCTTGGAGGGTGCGAGAGAAAAAGGCGATGGGCCTGCCCGCCTGGTTAAGTGTGGCGGCCAGGGCGAAATCAGATGCATGACTCTCCACCTGAAAGGGGATGGACTCATCGACAGCATGCATCGTGGTTTTCGCGATGTCGGCTTTTATCCCTTCAAAGGCTAGGCGAGCCTCTGCTGTCAGGGGAAAAGAGGTAGATTTTATGATCGGACGGGCTTTGTCCGCGTAATTGGGAACCCACTGTGCATAGTACGAGAAGAAGCCTAAGCATCTTCTCAGTGCTTTGATGCTAGTGGGTAGGGGAAGTTCAAGGAGGGGACGCATACAGTCTGGATTGGGGCCGATGACCCCGTTTTCCACCATGTTTCCGAGGATTGCAAGGCGGTGCTTGCTAAATACGCACTTCTCCCTGTTATAGGTCAGGTTCAGGAGAGACGCAGTGTGTAAAAACTTCTGGACGTTGGCATCGTGGTCCTGCTGGTCATGGTCGCAGATAGTGACGTTATCCAGGTACGGGAAGGTAGCCCGTAGCCCGTTTTGGTCCACCGTTCGGTCCATCTCACGCTGGAAGACCGAGACCCCATTAGTGACGCCGCAAGGGACTCTTATAAAGTGGTAGAGACGGCCATCCGCCTCAAAGGCCGTGTATTTGCGGTCCTCTGGGCGAATGGGGAGTTGGTGGTAGGCTGACTTCAAGTCGATGGTGGAGAACACCCGGTACTGCGCAATCTGGTTGACCATGTCAGATATGCGCGGGAGAGGGTACGCGTCCAGCTGCGTGTACCTATTAATGGTCTGACGTTAGTCTATGACCATCCGGGGCTTGTCTCCAGTCTTGACCACCACGACTTGTGCTCTCCATGGGCTAGTGCTAGGTTGAATGACCCCTTCCCTGAGGAGCCGCTGAACCTCAGATCGAATAAAGATCTGATCCTCAGCGCTGTAACGCCTGCTCTCCGTCGCGATGGGCTTGCAGCCTGGCACGAGATTTTCAAATAGGGAAGGCGGGGTAATTTTGAGTGTCGAGAGACTGCATGTGGAGCGCGCTGGACAATTTGGAGGCTGCTGTTCTCCCACTGAAAGTGGAGGGCGTGGTCCATCGTACTGCAGGGTCACACTCTTCAGGTGGACCATAAAATCTAGCCCCAGGAATACCGGAGCGCAAAGCTGCGGTAACACGAGGAGCCTGAAGTTCTCGTAAACTGTGCCCCGCACCGTTAAGGTTACCACACAGCTCCCAAGAACGATAACAGATCGGGACCTCGACGCCATGGAGATTGTCTGCCTGACAGTTTGCACACGGAGAGCGCACCGTTTCACTGTATCCGGATGGATGAAGCACTCTGTGCTCCCACTGTCAAACAGGCAATGCGCCAGGCGCCCATTTACCTCAATGTCCATCATAGACTTGTCGAGTCTGTGAGGCTTGGCCTGGTCCAGGATGATTGACGCCACTGTTGGATCCCGAGTATAACTGCAGGCAGCTGAGATAGCCGATGACGAGGACCCCTGCTGGTCTTCTGCGGCCGGTGTCGACCAAAATGGCTGCGCCCACGAATCGCACGTGGTCGATGATGTTGAAAGCGGTGGCACCCACATGTCGCACGTGGCTTGCATCGTCGTCATAGGAAATGGCGGCGCCCGTGAATCGCACGTGGCTGAAGACATCGACGAGGGCGGAGACGAGGAGCTGGATCCTGGGGAGTCACACGCAGCACTGCTAGGCTTGGAAGGGGTCTTTGCTCGGCACACTTTTGCATAGTGCCCTTTCTTCCCACAGGCGGAGCAAAACACCGTCCTGGCTGGACATCTCTGACGAGGGTGCTTCGCCAATCCGCAGAAATAGCACTGTGGGCCTCCAGGAGCTGCCGCCGCCATCAGGTCTGAAGTTGAGAGCATTATCGCGCAGTTCCGAGGAGCCACCGGGTACAGTTGAGGCGGTGGCTGTACGTGCCACGATGTTCCCACGCGGTCGGTGGGGTAGGTTTCAAGACTTCTGGAGGCCGTTTCCATTGCATCGGCCAATTCTACCGTCTTAGCCAGGTCCAAGTTACCCTGCTCTAGCAGCCGCAGGCGAATATAGGATGAGCCGATTCCCGCCACAAACGCATCTCGGATCAGATCGTTGGTGTATTGAGTAGCCGACACCTCCTTGCAATTGCAGGCTCTGGCGAGCTGTTGAAGTTCGCGCAGGTACTGTCCCGTCGTTTCGCCGGGCTGCCGCCGTCGAGTGGCTAATAGGTGACGAGCATGAATTTCGTTCAGCTGTTTATGGTACAGCTTCTTGAGTAATTCGATAGCATCTTTGTAATTTTGGGAATCACGGATTGTTGCATACACAGTGTCGCTCACCCTTGCGTGGAGGACCCGCAATCTGTCGGCGTCGGTCTGGACTGCTGTCGAGGCGTCGATGTAATCCTCGAAACACTTTATCCAATGGCCGAAAGTATTCGACGCTCCAGCGGCACGCGAATCCAAGGTTAGCCGATCGGGTTTCAGCATCTGCTCCATTTTTCTTCGAATAAAATTTTCGGTATTTTGTTGTGAATAAAATTGATGCGCAATTAATTCACTCGGGAGGCTAGGACGTACCCGGGAATAAAGGCTTTTATTCACAACAAAATAGAGCATACTGCTTAACAATACTATACCAGACTAAGGGCCACTGGGAAGTAGCAGTGACCTTTATACTCCTGTAAGAAGGCGGAGCCAATGGAGTGTACCACAGAACAATGCTAACAGGTGGAACACCCCAACCCTAACCCCAACAGTAACAAGAGTAACATATGTACAAGTACCCATAGTGGTAACCATCTATGGTTCCACCACACCACCCTGCACAGAACCTTGACTTAGATGACTTCCCGCACAGCCAACACCGTCCTCTGCTCTCTCATATTGGCCTACGTGTTCCAGTAATCAACAGTCCCAAGAAGATGCGATGGAATTTCCGGAAAACCAACTGACAAAATACAGTGAACCTTTGGAATGCAGTATCTCAACAATTCCACTCCAAATATCACTGTTGACAAAGCATACAACCGTTTCTGTGGTTTCATCTACACAGCAGCCGACACAACAATTCCCCAAGATTACCAACCCATCTACATCCCATGCTGAGATCAAGGGTGATAACAGGAGGCAGTGGTGTGGTAGTATTGCTGGTGGATTAGTAATCCAGAGAACTAGGGTAATGCTCTGGGGACCTGGGTTTGAATCCTGGATGGCGAATTCAATAAAAATCTGAAAACAAAATCTGATAATGATCATGAAAGCGTCATCGATTGTCGTAAAGATCCATTTGGTTCTTTCATGTCCTTTAGAGAAGGAAATCTATCGTCGTTGCTGCTCTGGCCTACATGTGACACAAGATCCACGGCAATGTGGTTGACTCTCAATTGCCCACAGTAATGGGCAACAAATGCTGGCCCAGCCCACACCCATGAAGAAACAAAAAAAAGGGAGTGGTTCTCTCCTAAAGGCATACGAGACATCAGTGGACCCAAAGGTAGGAAACCATCTCGTGAGCCCCTCAATGCTGCATGATGTGCCAAATGGGAGGAAGGCATAGCAGAGCTAAACTTTACACACTCCAGCAGGAAGTGCTGGAGCCTAATCCATCACCTTGGAGTAGCCGAAAAGCCACCCACTCAAATCCGCCCCTTAGATACTCCCAATCATGTCTCTGGCAACCTACTTGCCACGATAAAGGCACCCTTGGACAAAAGTACCCAAAGTATCATCTGGGATGAATTAAGACAACACCATCAGCAACACAGAGAAGATATCATCCCTGCCCCCTTTGAGGGTGAGGATGATCCTACAGGGGTTGAAGTGTGGCAAGGCAGCAGATATGACAATATTGTGCTAGAATTTCTGAAACATCTTGGGCTGGATCTTGCCTGTCCGACCCAGTTTTACATGATGGTGATAAATTCCAACACCATTCCAAAAAAATTGGTGGACAGCAAAAGTCATCGCCATGCCAAACCCCAGAAAAGACCCCATAATTGCAGCGAGTTACCGTCCAATCTCTCCTGTCAGTCCCATACAAAATCCTTGAAACCTCATCCTAGAACACATATCCCCAATTGTACAAGAAGTCTTTGGCATTGACCAAGCTGGTTTCTGTAAGTACCACAGCACAGGAGAACAGGTGCTGACCCTTACCTTTGAAAACAGCTTCTAGAAAAACCTGAAGACAGGTGCTGTGTTCCTTGACCTCACAGCTGCCTATGAAACAGTTTGGCACACTGGCCTCCTTCTGAAGATGTCACCCTAGATAGCACACTGACCTACAGGAACATCTAACAACAACTAGAGCCAAGGTCAAGTCCAGAAACAGCTCGATTGCCAAGCTAGCCAGCTCAATATGAAGTGCTGTTACCACCACCTTCTGAATTTCAGCACTCACACTCTCATACTCAGTGGCAGAATACTACACCCCTGTTTGGCCAAGATCACCTTCCACACACACACAATCAGCTGAATGTTACCATGTGCATCATTACTAGAGTACTATGCTCAACACCACTCTTTTGGCTCTTTGTCCTGGCAAACTTTACTCCTCCAAATATCCGCCGACTTGCACAAAATGATAGGAAAGGTTTGCAGTGTTCTAACCTGCTACTTCATGCTGATCTATTCACCCAAGGTACCACCCAAAGCTGATCTGGAAAAATCCTCCCATACAGGAATTGAGCACAAATTCCACCTGGAGAAATCAATGGGAATCATTGGACATGACAAACAAGTACCTGGTCCCAAACCCAACCCAACAGCTGCCTGGTTTCAACTTCCAAGGAAAGAGTGGTCCACCCTCAATAAGTTCCAGAGCAGCCACAGCCCTTGCTTGGCCATCCCCCACCCATGGAGCATTAGTTCCAGCCCCCTATCTGCCTGTAGGAGAGAGCAAATGATGCACCACATCATATAAGAATGTCCAATCCACAGACTCAACAGAGGCCTATCCGCACTCAACACAGGAAGAAACTGCTTGGCTTTGAGACACTGCATTTGCTAAATAAATACCTATTGCAGGAAGTAATATACAGTAAAGTTGCATCAACAGATCAGACAGTGGTTGCAACTATTTTCTGTTACTGACTTGTTTCATTAATCCGTAACCAGATTTAAGATAATCTTCAAATAAGACGGCAGGAAAATGAGAGGATCTTTTTTTACTCAGTGAGTTGTTATGATCTAGAGTGCACAACTTCAAAGAATGGTGAATTCAGATTTCAAAGGGAATTGATTAAGTAGTTGAAAAGGAAAAATGCAGAGGCATGGGATTAATTGGTAGCTCTTTCGAAGAGTTGACACAGACGTGACGTGTCAAAGGGCCCCTTTCTGTTTTGTAACTTGTTACAGTGACGAACACCCCAATCCTGGTTTAAACAACATACATCTATTTTATGCAATCATAATTGGACCTAATTCTGTCCCTTTTATTCACATCATGATGTGGAGATGCCGGTGTTGGACTGGGGTAAACACAGACTTCTTACTCCTTTTATTCAGGTGCCACCTCAACTCGATCCAAAGGATTTACAAATTTATATTGGCAAAGGCACTTTTAGGTTAGAGGACAGCTACCAACGAGAGACATTTATCTTCCATTGGCAGCAAGCACTTCTAGACATAACCAATCAAATCTGCAGGGCATGAACAGCACCAGAGACCGTCAAAAGTACAGATTCATACAAACACCTTCATTCCTCTACTGTCACATCTCCATATTAAGCAGCGGGTATCCATACTGTCATCTAACAACAAACTTCAATGGGAACAGGGAAGAAGGCTGTTCCACAGTTTTTTAAAAATATCAGTATTAAAGAGTCCCAAATGTGAAAGCCCTCCTCTGGATCCATCTTCAGCCACTGTCCTGTCCACTAGATTAAATAACACAAGGACAGGAAGATATTTAATCTTGTTCCCTTTCAAGCATCTGCTATTATAATATATCATCTCACAGGATGGGCGGCACGGTGGCACAGTGGTTAGCTCTGCTGCCTTACAGTGCCAGGGTTCAATTCTGGCCTTGGGTAACTGTGTGGAGTTTGCACATTCTCCCTGTGGCTGCGTGGGTTTCCTGTGGGTGCTCCGGTTTCTTCCCACAGTCCAAAGATATGTGGGTTAGGTTGATTGGCCATGCTAAATTGACACTAGTGTCAGGGGATTAGCAGGGTAATATGTGGAATTACAGGAATAGTGCCTGGGTGGGATTGTGCTTGGTGCGTACACAGCGGGTTGAATGGCCTCCCTCTGCACTGTAGGGATTCTATGATTTTGCACTGATGTGTTGGGTTCCTCCATCATTGAGGGTGGGGATATTTGTGGAGCCTCCTTTTCTAGTGAGTTGTTTAATTTTCCACCACCATTCACAGCTGGATGTGACAGGACTGCAGAGCTCAGATTTGACCCATTGGTTGTGGAATTGTTTAGCTCTGTCTGTCACTTGCTGATTATGCACTCAAGTAGTCCTGTCTCCTAGCTTGACCAGCTTGACACCTCATTTTAAGGTGTGCCTGGTGTTGCTCTTGCATACCCTCCTGCACTCTTCATTGAAACTGGGTTGATCCTCTGGCTTAGTGATAATGATAGAGTGGGGGATATGCTGGGCCATGAGGTTACATTTTGTGGTTGAGTACAATTCTGCTGCTGTTGATTGTTCACAGTGCCTCATGGATGCCCAGTCTTGAGCTGCTAGATCTGTTTGAAGTTAACGTGTGGCACAGTGGTTAACATCATTGCCTCACAGTACTAGGGACTGAGTGACTGTCTGCGTGGAGTTTGCACATTCTCCCTGTGTCTGCGTGGGTTTCCTCTGGGTGCTCCAGTTTCCTCCCACATTCCAAATATCATCATAGAAATCATAGAAACCCTACAGTGCAGAAGGAGGCCATTCGGCCCATCGAGTCTGCACCGACCACAATCCCACCCAGGCCCTACCCCACATATTTTACCCGCTAATCCCTCTAACCTATGCATCCCAGGACTCTAAGGGGCAATTTTTAACCTAGCCAATCAACCTAACCCGCACATCTTTGGACTGTGGGAGGAAACCGGAGCACCCGGAGGAAACCCACGCAAACACGAGGAGAATGTGCAAACTCCACACAGACAGTGACCCGAGCCGGGAATCGAACCCGGGACCCTGGAGCTGTGAAGCAGCAGTGCTAACCACTGTGCTACCGTGTGTAGGTTAAGTGGATTGGCCATGCTAAATTGCCCATTAGTGTCTCAAGATGTGTAGGTTAGGTGGATTGGCCATGGTAAATATGTGGGGTTAAGGGAATAGGACAGGGGCCTGGAGCCTGGATAAGATATGCTGTCAGAGAGTCCGTGCAGACTTGATGGGTTGAATGGCCACCTTCTGCACTGGAGGGATACTATGATTCTATCCCATTTAACACAATGTTGGTGCCACACAACATGATGGGATGTATCCTCAGTGTGAAGATTGGACTTTGTCTCCACAAGAACTGTGCGTTGGTCACTCCTATCAATACTGTCATAGACAGATGCATCAGTGACAGGTAGAATGGTGAGCACAAGTGAACAATTAGGTTTATCCCTCTTTTTGGACTACCATGGAAATCCCTCCCAAATATACACCACTGTGGTGCCACCTCCAGTTGGTCTGCCAGCAGGACAGGACACACCCAGGATGGTGACGGTGGTGTCTGAGATGTTGTCTGTGTGTATGACTATGTAAGGCTGTTGCTTGAATTCTCCCCAGGTGTTAATTTGGAGGACTGTGCAATGTTAATAGGGCTGAGTTTGCCTACATTAATGCTGGTGGCCCACTCACCCGCCCACCTATAACAACAGTACCACCTTTCCCACTGAGGCCTCTGGTCACACAGGGTCTTTGATGCATCCTTTGGCCCAGCCATATGCAGAGCCTGGCTGCCATCCTAAATTTTACAGGTGTCCTGGATATGGCCTGAATATTTGGTTCTCACCTTGAAAATTTCCTCCATATTCCGACCATGGCCACCTCGGGTCCCAGTTCGGAACTCAAGGCAGCATCAGGATTCGCACGCTGGAACTAAGGTCCAGTTAATGATATTCCCCACAAGGATCTATGTTGAGGTCTCAACTCTTCATGATATTGTTTTAATGTTGGGATAAAAATCCACATATCCAAATTTGCCAATAACACAAAGATGCGTGGCACTGTGAACAGTGTAGATGTAAACTTAAAATTACAAAGAGATACCGATAGATTAAGTGAAGAGGGAAAACTGTGACAAATGGATTGCAATGGAGGCAAATGTGATAGCATGCATTTTAGAGCTGTAACAGACAGAAAGGTACTGACTAAATCATGAAAGGCCAGAAACAGTGGAATCCAAACTGACCAGAAGGCCTAGGTACATAGATTGTTAAAATGTCATGAACTGGTTTATAAAATAAGAAAAAAACTAATAAAATTCTACCTTACTAGCTAGAGGATTGGAATACAAGGGGGTAGACATCATGCTTGAGCTTTACTAAGCCCTAGTTAGACCACACCTGGGATATCTCTGAGCAGTTCTGGGCATCACACTTTCAGAAGGATATATTGGCCTTTGAGGGAGTACAGTATCGATTTACAGAATGATACCTGGATTTTAAATTACGAGAAGGTAAATTAGAATTGTACTTGCTGGAATTTAGAAGGTTAAGAGGTGATTTGTATGAAGAGATTAAAGGGAAGATACAAGGTACATTGGGATAAAAACATTTTTGCTTGTTGCAGAATCTGGGATTGGAAGAATAGTTAAAAAACTTGAGCCAGACTTTTCAAGAGTGAAATTAGGAAACATTTCTACACACACAGGGCTGGATCTTGCAGCCCACACCAAGTTTGCCTTGGGCAGAGACATAAAATATGAGGGAGGGGTGGCAAGCCCATCACCTCCTTGCCCACCCTGAAGTGTTCCCCATTACACGGTTGTCATGAGCAAGCAGGTGGGAGAAGCCCATTCTTTCAAAAAGATTTTCAAAAGGGTGGGAAAAAAGCAGTATAATTCCCCCCTCCCCTCCAGAAGATTGTATCCGTCCTTCTTTCCTCTTCACCTGTACTGCATACTGCATACGCCTCGCCACCCTTCCCTAAGAAACCTGAACCTTCTCCACCCAATACCCCTAACTTACCCAATTCCAGGACCTGTTGGGGCCTTCATCTTTGGCCCGCTCACAGTCCCAGCAGTGCCTACCACTGAGCTCTGGTGTTGCCGAGACTGCCAAAGCTACCAATCAAGATTGGCCGAGGATAGAACTTACTCAGTGAGGGGCTGAATTCTCATATTTCCCGTGCTGTTGCCAGACTGACATTTTAGTCAGGGGAAGCTGGGGCAAGCAGTGTAAGCCCCCACCCCCACCGCCACTGTAAAAGCAGCCCAAAATGTGGGAGAAGTTTGGCACGCTCTTCATTAGATGAAATGTTAATTTTAAATCTGAGATTGATAGATTTTTGTTTGTCAAAAGTGAATACGTGGAGTTAGGTTACAGATCAGCCATCCGCCCTGAGGCTTGAGGGGTTAAATCTTTTTCCTGCATTCCCAGGTGACTCAATGTGGTATTAGATATTTAGGCTAGTAAATGGTTAATAGGGCCTTGCAGCAAACTGGAATTGGGTAGCAGACACACACAAGCAGATGCAGCAATGTGCTGGATGTATCTAGGCAACGTTAAGCCCTATAATTGGAATGTGGTAAACGCATAAAGAAGGATCATTATCGACTGAGAAGCTGGATTGTGGGCAGCTGTCAGGATCTAGGGATGTAATGTTTTCTTGTTTGGGAGACATATGGCTTAGACATTCTACCCTATTTAGGCAAGCCTGATAGCGAAAAGGTCAAAGAGGTGATAAAGCTGACATTTAAACAAGCTGGTGCCTGTGTATGTGGTACCTGAGCAATGATTAGATGCTGAAATTTTGGGTGTTAATCAGTGACTGGATGAAAAATTGGATTATTTTGGATGTACAACAAAGATATAAAAACAGGTCATAGTGTCTGTTTGCGATGTTGCAGTCACCTGGTGTCTGTGTGCCTCTCTACATGTCAGATCAATTCTATACTCATGCTAAATTGCCCCTTAATGTCCAAAGATGTGCAGGTTTGGTAGATTGGTGATGGTAAATGTGCGCAATTATGGGGATAGGGCAAGGGTATGGGCCTGGGTAAGATGCTCTTTTGGAGAGTCAGTGCAGACTCGATGGACCGCATGGCCTCCTTCTGCACTGTAGTGATTATATAGATTATGAAGCTCCTAAACACAAAGAAAGGTTTGCTTGAGAGGTCGGGAAAAACATTCCTGCTCCCCCCGGGCCTATAAGTAGCACTAGCACCACTATCAGACTGCCTAATGGGCACGGTGGCACGGTGGCACAGTGGTTAGCACTGCTGCCTCACAGCGCCCAGGGACCTGGGTTCAATTCTGGCCTTGGGTCACTGGCTCTGTGGAGTTTGCACATACTCCCCATGTCTGTGTGGATTTCCGCCGGGTGCTCCGGTTTCCTCTCACAGTCTGAAAGACGTGCTGGTTAGGTGCCTCGGCCATGCTAAATTCTCCCTCAGTGTACCTGAACAGGCGCCAGAGTGTGGCGACTCGGGGATTTTCACAGTAAGTTCATTTCAGTGTTAATGTAAGCTTACTTGTGACACTAATAAATAAGACTTTTAACTTTCATGTGTCAGCCCAGGAGAGATTCTTCAATAGTCTCTGGTTTGTACTTGTATCTGTTGAGCAGTGGGAATATACAGATTTAGTAAACAGAAAGGCCATTGCTACCCAACATTGTGACTATTCAGTCACAATTGCTGAAATTATCATACATGAAATGCTGCAAAACTTATAATTAATTAAAACCTGAGGTTGAATAATTCACAGATGCATTCCATTGTGATTTTAGGAACACACCGATAGCTATAGATTTAAAAGGACAGCCAAAATAGAATTTCTATTGTAGATTTATTATATGAATTCACTGGATGTAAGCAGCAGTATACACAGCAGTATACACAATAGCAAATCTTCGATAAAGCACTCCTAAGGTTTGGATGCTCTCATTCAGGTCTTTGTAGATTTTGACTTGCAGTGATGTAAATATTTGCAGTCCAGCTTCACAAGAATGGTGTGGGTAGAGGAGGCTGTAGTTGCTGGCTCCTTTAAGGGGCTGCCAATGGGAGGGTCATGTGACTCAGTCACCCAATGGGGAACAAGTGTAGAGATCTTGGTGTAGACCATGCTTTTTGACAGCTGAGTAGATCCTAAAGTTGGAAGTGTTAACATTGTGAAAGTACTTTATTATATTTATCTGTTGTAAATAAACCATTATAGTTCATTTACTAACTGGTGGTCACCAATCCTTCTAATTACTATAGAGCCCACCCATACTTATTGAGAAATATCTTTGAAAACAGAATATCTAGTAATTTATCTCATTACTGTGTGTCACATCTTGCCATGCGCAGAGTATTGCCCTCACTACACTTCACAAAACAACTTCATGGTCTTTAAAGAGCTCTGGGGTGTTGTGAAGTCATGAAAGGCACTGCAGATATCGATGTTGACTTGTGGAGTTCTTCCCCTCCCTGCTCCCTTGTCCAGCTATTCATTAAGTTAATCGAAGGCTCTTGTCTTCACTACTTAACTGGAAAACAATTGCACATATTGAGCACTTCCACCAAATACCCTTATAATATCAGCCTAGAATTGCCCGTGCTTTTGCAAAGCTGCTCTCATGACATTTAATATCAATATGAGAAAAAAAAACAACAACCACACAATTGGACATAAATAGTGATCGTAATCATTGTCTAACCTGGATTTAGAAAAGGTCATGATTTTCTAGAGGAATTCTAGGTCAAAGGAATTATGGAAAATCCGAACCGTGACTTAGCCAGAATTAAAGAAAAGTCTCAAAGAGTTCTGCAGCTAAGGGTAATATTTAAGATCAACAGAGCAGGGATTCAGAGTAATAAAAGCAAAATATCGAGGATGCTGGAAATCTGAAATCAAAATGGAAAATGCTGGATAAACTCACCAGGTCTGGCAGCATCTGTAGAGATAGAAACAGAATTAACATTTCGAGTCCATGTGACTCTCTACAGAACTGAGAGATTCAGGATAATGCCTAGGAATTGTAAGAAACTGGTTGAAGGATAGAAAGCGGTGGAAATTTGTATTAGGAACATAGGAACAGGAGTAGGCCATTCAGCCCTTCAATCCTGTTCTACCATTCGATAAGATCATGGACGACCTGGCTGTTTTAACTGCACTTTCCAGAGCCAGATTCCACTACTTTCTGGAGAAGAGAGATCGTAAAACAATGACGCTTTGGAAGAAAAGGGAGTCACTTTAGAACAGAGATGAGGAGAAATTTCTTCAGCCAGAGAGTGGTAGGTCTGTGGAATTCATTGCCACAGAGGGCTGTGGAGGCCGAGACGTTGAGCGTCTTCAAGACAGAAATTGATAAATTCTTGATTTCTCGAGGAATTAAGGGCTATGGGGAGAGAGCGGGTAAATGGAGTTGAAATCAACCATGATTGAATGGTGGAGTGGACTCGATGGGCCGAATGGCCTTACTTCCGCTCCTATGTCTTATGGTCTTATGGTCTTAAAAAGTTTCCCATCTTCTCTATCTTAAAAAGGAGACCTCTTATTTTTAAACTGTGTCCCTTACTTTAGTCTCCCAGACAAGAGGAAACATCCTCCAGGTATCTATTCTATCAGGGTTCTTATATATTCCGAAAAGAGCTCTTCTAAGAGTTATTTTGAAATTACTAAAGGTTACACTAATATGCTAGAAATAGTTATATATATATTTCCTCAGAGTATTCTCAGTCAGTTGAAATCAGGTCAGTCACAGGTATGAATTGACACTATGGCTGGAATTTTACCGCCTCTCCCGCCACAGGAATCGGCGTGGGTGAAGGGCGGACCATGGAAAGGTCTGTTGACCTTGAGCGGGATTTTACCGTTTCAGGACAAGCGAGGCTATAAAATCCTACCCTATAATTTAAAATACTTCCATTTTCACCTATTTTAATCTGACTTTATATTACTCCTATTAAATATATGAAGAAATATTGAAGAAAGCAGTCTTATTGGAAGGAAATCATGTTTTACAATGTTACCTCCTATGACAGATTCCTCATTCAGTGATGACTGAGTGGAGATTCAATAAATGAAAAACATTTTTCAAAATGGAATGTAGGGTGCAATGTGTGTCGGAGTTGTGTCCAAAATGGAAACTTGACCGGCTTTTCTCGCAAGTGAATGGAGGAATCAATTCTGGTGAAATATGTAGAACATAGAACATAGAACATAGAACATTACAGCACAGAACAGGCCCTTCGGCCCACGATGTTGTGCCGACCTTCATCTGAAACCAAGATCAAGCTATCCCACTCCCTACCATCCTGGTGTGCTCCATGTGCCTATCCAATAACCGCTTAAATGTTCTTAAAGTGTCTGACTCCACTATCACTGCAGGCAGTCCATTCCACACCCCAACCACTCTCTGCGTGAAGAACCTACCTCTGATATCCTTCCTATATCTCCCACCATGAACCCTATAGTTATGCCCCCTTGTAATAGCTCCATCCACCCGAGGAAATAGTCTTTGAACGTTCACTCTATCTATCCCCTTCATCATTTTATAAACCTCTATTAAGTCTCCCCTCAATCTCCTCCGCTCCAGAGAGAACAGCCCCAGCTCCCTCAACCTTTCCTCATAAGACCGACACTCCAAACCAGGCAGCATCCTGGTAAATCTCCTCTGCACTCTTTCCAGCGCTTCCACATCCTTCTTATAGTGAGGTGACCAGAACTGCACGCAATATTCCAAATGCGGTCTCACCAAGGTCCTGTACAGTTGCAGCATAACCCCACGGCTCTTAAACTCCAACCCCCTGTTAATAAAAGCTAACACACTATATGCCTTCTTCACAGCTCTATCCACTTGAGTGGCAACCTTTAGAGATCTGTGGATATGGACCCCAAGATCTCTCTGTTCCTCCACAGTCTTCAGAACCCTACCTTTGACCCTGTAATCCACATTTAAATTAGTCCTACCAAAATGAATCACCTCACATTTATCAGGGTTAAACTCCATTTGCCATTTTTCAGCCCAGCTTTGCATCCTATCTATGTCTCTTTGCAGCCTACAACAGCCCTCCACCTCATCCACTACTCCACCAATCTTGGTGTCATCAGCAAATTTACTGATCCACCCTTCAGCCCCCTCCTCAAAGTCATTAATAAAAATCACAAAGAGCAGAGGACCAAGCACCGATCCCTGCGGCACTCCGCTAGCAACCTGCCTCCAGTCCGAAAATTTTCCATCCACCACCACCCTCTGTCTTCGATCAGATAGCCAGTTACCTATCCAATCGGCCAACTTTCCCTCTATCCCACACCTCCTTACTTTCATCATAAGCCGACCATGGGGGACCTTATCAAACGAGTTGAAGGTAAAAGACAATTTCAGGGTTTCAGTAGAATTGAGACTCAGAATATCCAATCAGAGCAGAGTCTAAATCAACAAAGCAAATGGAATGCTGGTATTAGCAATGTAGCAAATTACAGGCTGGAGGATGTCACACTTAACAGTGCACGGTACTCTGGACGCTTCGCATCTTGTGATCATTTTTTATCACTGAAACCCCATTTGCACCAGTTCACTGAATTAGAAAAATGGGCAATAACTGATAACCCCAGGCATAAGATGCCCTCTCCTGGTCAGATGGGTGTGTGGAGAAAGATAGCACTTGAAGTGGTGGTGGTAGGAGAAATTCTAATTTAATATGTTCTTGCACAGATTCTGAGAGCTTCCACATCTTTTTGATCACTTTCCCAACCTAGGAAGTAATCTCTCCAGGGAGAGTGATTTCGAGATCGAGGGCCACTCAAGAATCAGCAAAGCACCATTTGTCTTCTAGTGGCTCCACACGGTCTGGGCATCCAACCCCTTCAACATGGCCTCAAAGCTGTGACTTTACATCTCTGTGATAATACCAACTGCAATCTATACCAGTGACACATGGAAGAGAGCGGTAAAGGTGTCACATAAGTTGGATGTCATTCACCAGATTTACCTACGCAAGACCCTGGGCATAGAGAGAGAATCACCAAAAGGAAATGTGACAGAGGACTGGCCAGAAGCACCTACTGGTCATTGTGACAGAGAGGCAACTGAGGCTGTCAGGATTCTTTGCCCCCCAGATCTCCACCCATCAGAGTGACAGTAAAATGGACACCACCAGGCGGAAGAAGAAGAAAGTGCCCTGCCAAAGAAGAACTTGTGAAATATACTTAATGAGGACCTTCAAGAGCTGGACACCATCTGGGCTGCAGCAAAAGAGACTGCAATAGAGCAAGGCTTGTGGTGGAATCTTGCTGCCCAGTGACCTACATGGGACAAGAGGAACTATGTCTAAGTAATTAAGTCTTCAGAATAATGGATTCTTTATGTTCACCTGAGAAAAGAGACAACAGTTCCATTTAACGTCTAACCTGAATGTTGGCACCTCCATCATTATAGAACTCCCTCAGTACTGAATTGGAGTGGAGTTCTAGCATAGATTTTCATACTCAAGTGCCAGGAACATCTATGAATCAACCTTCCGACTCAGAAGTGAGAGTGCTCCTAAGCCACAGCTGACACTGGCACAGACAGGTGTTTAGACATTGGTTTGACGCCAAAAAAACTCTTGATTCCACTTGAAGAACATTGATCTTGTGTCGGCTGTCTTTATTCAGCTTGAGAATACTGTCCAGCACTGGAGTTAGAAAAACAGAAAGTTGAATATTTTTCAGGTAAAGTTATGTCTTCTTCAGCTTCCACGATCATTGACTGCAGACACAGGCCAAATTCAATCTCACCAAAACTGTGAATTGACCTCTGTAATTGAGCATTCTTGCCAAGTTTGACATTTTCTGTCAGAGATTTGACAACTACAAACAGTGGAACATGCTCTGGAGATTTTCACTTTCCATAATTTACTACACAAACAAGATTTTGATTGAATTAAACAATCAATCAGATGTTAAATCCATCAGTTGATTGATCGATCTGGTTCTCTAGTAGAAGATTTTCATTAACAGTTGTTACAAATAGACATACAGAACTCTCACATTACTCTTCAGATTGTAGAAGCTGCACTCTCTGGCTGGTAATCAGGCAGATTTCAGCAGAAACTCTTTAATCTACAGGTCATTAACTTCAAGGCAGATAACTTTGAATTTTCGCACAACCTGTCAATGATAATTTATCAGGGAAAGGGAAGAGTTTTCTTTCATTATCAGTGGATAAGGTCCGGGTCTCCCCAAATTCTGCCTTCATGTTTTTGGAAGTATGCTTATGTAATGATGCACACCCACGGACACAGTCACAAAGGGTGGACTGGCCATGTTAAATTACCCCTTAGTGTCCAAGATGGACAGGTTAGGTGGATTAGCCAAGCTAAATTGCCCTTAGTGTCTAAAGATGTGTGGATTAGGTGATTGGCCATGGTAAATGCAGGGTTATAGGGATAGGACAGGGGAGTGGGCCAAGGTAGAATGCTCTTTCGGAGAGCTGGTGCAGACTCGATGGACCTAATGTCCTCCTTCTGCACTGTCGGGATTCTATGGATTCTATTCAATGAACTTTATCAGGAACACAAAGGGTAGTTATTAATTAAGAAAAGCTGTACAGAGGCTTTTCCCTCTAAAGTTTGTGAATCTTTGGAACTCCCCCAAGACAGCAGTGGAGGCAGAGTCATTGAATAATTTAAGGCAGAATTAGATACTTTCTTGACTGACAAGGCTGACAATGGACAGTGGGGTAGGCGGAACATGGAGTTGAGTCCATAATGAGATCAGCCATGATTTTATAGAGTGGCAGAACAAACCCAAGGAGCCTAATAACCTTCTCCTACTCCTGATTTATGCATTTGTCCATTATAGGTACGCACAGGAATTGCAAATGTGACAGCAACCATGTGCACATCTGTTGTTATGTGGAAAGTGGGCAACATTCGCCGAATGTCTTGAAAATATAGCAACTGTTCTGGGTGGCTTCGAAAGAGATTGGCATTTTCAAAAGACGGAAACTTTCATTGGTTTCTGATTGTTATACGGGAAATTTTTATACTCATCAGTTTGCAGTGAACAGGGCAATCCTGAGGTTTGTTGAACGTGTTGTCTCACATGACATTGACAGATGCTCCTGTATCTGTGAGGTCATCTACTTCTAAGCAGTCAATAGACACTATCACCTGTGGCTGGTTGCTCTGTTCAAAAGAGAGCACAAAATTATATTTAGGGTCATCTGCCTCTACATCAGCTGCTATCTCTCCCTCTTTTGCTGTGGTACGTATACATGGTATGCTTTTGGTTGTATTGGTGTTAGTCATTGATTTTGCCGATGAGCAACAAATGTGAGCTAACAGGTTGGGTTTTCCATAGACTTTGTACTTTTAACCGAGTCAGGACACTCTGCCTGGTGGGGGTAAGCACCATCATAGTGAAAACACCATCATAGAGAGAGCACAAAGGAGGAGGAGGAGGAGGAGAGAGGGAAAAGAATTGACATGAGCGGCAAAGAAGAAGCGGCTGAGCTATGAGTTCTGATTATGATACTGCTGCTTTTGCTTTCCAGGTGATTTCCTGGACCTGAGCAATAAATATTGTTTACAGGAGTTGAGCTGGAGTGTATGGCAGCTCCTTCAGTATGAAGCTTCAACTTCAGCAGCTCTGAAAGTGATTGTGATCTTGCTAACTTCAACAGCTCTCCCAGCTTTCTATCTTTCTCAAATGTTTGTCAGGCTAGTTGACTGGAAAGACAACCTTTGATTATTTGTGTTTTGATTTCCCTTTCAACATGTTCAACATCAGCAGAATCACATATTGTTTCTAGCTGCCCCAAATGCATGCAATACTGGTCAATTGTCTCTTGCTTTTTTCTTATTGCCCTGGAAGAGAATTATTTCATATATATTGCTTTCTTCTTGGGTGTGAAATAGGTTGTTATTCCACTTGAACTGAGTCGCAGTCACTTTGCTCAGGCAAGATACTTTTCAATTCTTCATCACCGTGGTGGAGAAGTAAGGCTTTTTCCCTTTGTCATTTCTGATTCCAAAACCTGTCATCACACCTTCAAAACATCACAGCCACTTTTGCCAATGCGGGACTACAGATGATGGCTCTGAATACACATCAAAAGGTGGTAGATTGGGCACAGACAATGCCATATTCATCAGCAGCAATGAGGAAGTGTCTCTGAAATGATCGAAGATATTTTTTGATCAGGGTGGTTATTTTGCAAGATCTGTGTGTGTGTGTGTACACAGCTTTCCTATTTGTGAGAGCTGAGTTTGTGTGCATTTAACACACCTTAAATCACACACAACTTAAATTATGTCATCTGTGTAAGAAATAGGCAAAAACCTCCAAAAGGATTCTTAGCTGAAAGCAATGCTCCTTATTTTTCATTATCTTCATCATTATTATGAAGTCCTTGGGACTGAAATGACCAGAAATAACCAGAATTTCTAACTACACAAGCAAAGAATGATTTCTGTTTATTTCTCTTGTTGTTGGTATATGTGCATGGTAGCTTCAAGTGAGTGACTTGGGTGCCTGGCTGATATTGGTGTTAGAAATGTATTTTCACCTTTATATTTGATAAGGAATAAGGAGAACTTCAAACAATAATTAACATGAAAATGTGATTATTGAATAAATAACATTACCAGAGAGGTGCAAACATAAAACAATTTAAACTTTGAAATTGAAAATTCAATTTCACATTTATGGGTGACATCAGATTGGCAGAGATTATCAACATTGAAGAGGACAGCAACGAATTACAAGAAAACAACGGGGTGGCACGGTAGCACAGTGGTTAGCACTGCTGCTTCACAGCTCCAGGGACCTGGGTTCGATTCCCGGCTTGGGTCACTGTCTGTGTGGAGTTTGCACATTCTCCTCGTGTCTGCTTGGGTTTCCTCCGGGTCCTCCAGTTTCCTCCCACAGTCCAAAGATGTGCGGGTTAGGTTGATCGGCCATGCTAAAAAATTGCCCCTTAGTGTCCTGAGATGCGTAGATTAGAGGGATTAGTGGGTAATATATGTAGGGATATGGGGGTAGGGCCTGGGTGGGATTGTGGTCGATGCACATTCGATGGGCCAAATGGCCTCTTTCTGCACTGTAGGGTTTCTATGATTCTATGAAAATATTAATATAGCTGAAAAAAGAGACACATCAAAGCTTCTCATCTTGCACTCATCAGGACACTTCACAAGAATACCAATTAAGGAAAACAACAAACAAAATATTAATAACTTGAGGAATGGGCATATAATTAACAGACAAATTATAACATGGTGATGTATTGCATGGTTCAAGCTTTTGGGTTTTATTAAGAAAAAAGGAGGCCGTGCGTTACTCGTAAAATAAAAATCTAAATGGGGTAAAGGAGTAAAGGTATCTGAGACTACAATACAGAAGTCAATAAAAGTAGTGATTTCTGTTCATAAGGCCTTATAAAAGCAAACCAAGTATTATGGTTGGTGTCTTGAGGGACAGACTTGTACAGAAGTAATGTTAAGCCTATATCAAACCTTGGTTAGATCATACTTTGCTTAGTGTTCAGTTCCAGTTGCCATATTAGAGAAAGGACAAAAAGGGGTTCAAAAAAGACTCACAATTAGATGTATAGAACGTTGGTTCGGCCGCATTTGGAATACTGCGTCCAGTTCTGGTCGCCACACTACCAGAAGGACGTGGAGGCTTTGGAGAGAGTACAGAGGAGGTTTACCAGGATGTTGCCTGGTATGGAGGGGCTTGGTTATGAGGAGAGATTGGGGAAACTGGGGTTGTTCTCCTTGGAAAGACGGAGGATGAGGGGAGACTTAATAGAGGTGTATAAAATTATGAAAGGCATAGATAGGGTGAACGGTGGGAAGCTTTTCCCCGGGTCGGTGGTGACGTTCACGAGGGGTCATAGGTTCAAGGTGAAGGGGGGGAGGTTTAACACAGATATCAGAAGGACATATTTCACACAGAGGGTCGTGGGGGCCTGGAATGTGTTGCCGGGCAAGGTGGTGGAGGCGGACACACTGGGAACGTTTAAGACTTATCTAGACAGCTATATGAACGGAGTGGGAATGGAGGGATACAAAAGAGTGATCTAGTTTGGACCAGGGAGCGGCGCGGGCTAATTGTTCCTGGTTTCTCGTTTCAAGGCTTCATTCTACGATCATCTTGCTGGTGCCAGTACAGAGTGAGACTGCGGATAGTTGGGAACCTGTCTCGGGGGCAGGGGATTCATATGGTGTTCGTGGAAGTGGAAATGACTAGGGTTGGGAAGCATTTTCCGATCGGGGCCATTGTGATCTCCTGGACTCGTTTCGATCGCCTCAGGGGGTCGGAGAGGAATTTCCCAGATTTTTTTTCCCCATATTGGCCCTGGGGTTTTTCACTCTGGGTTTTCGCCTCTCCCTGGAGATCACATGGTCTGGAATGGGGGGGTGGGGGTAAGTTAATAGGTTGTAATGAACAAAGCATCGTAGCTGTGAGGGACAGCTCGGTGGATAGGATATTGGTATGTAGATAGGCTGGAAAATTGGGTGGGGATCCTGGATTCAGGATTCAATCCTGGACCGGGGAGCGGCGCGGGCTTGGAGGGCCGAAGGGCCTGTTCCTGTGCTGTATTGTTCTTTGTTCTTTGTTCTTTGTTCATCAATACTACATAGTCACCTGTCAGGAAAGTAGAGGTCCTTTTTTTCTCTCAAACAGAGAAAACTGAGGGTCGGTCCAATAGAAGACTTTAAAATCACGAAAGGTTTCAAAAGACTCGGCACAATAAATGGGGAAGAAAAAAATTAGAACGCATCAATACTATATAGTCACCAAGAAATCAGACAGGAAATTCAGAAGAAATTTCTTTACTCATGGCATATTGACAAAGTCCCACATGGCAGGTTGGTTAAGAAGGTTAAGGCTCATGGGATACAAGGAGAAGTGGCTCGATGGGTGGAGAACTGGCTTGGCCATAGGAGACAGAGGGTAGTGGTCGAAGGGTCTTTTTCCGGCTGGAGGTCTGTGACCAGTGGTGTTCCGCAGGGCTCTGTACTGGGACCTCTGCTATTTGTGATATATATAAATGATTTGGAAGAAGGTGTAACTGGTCTAATCAGCAAGTTTGCGGATGACATGAAGATGGCTGGAATTGCGGATAGCGAAGAGCATTGTCGGGCAATACAGCAGGATATAGATAGGCTGGAAAATTGGGCGGAGAGGTGGCACATGGAATTTAATTCGGATAAATGCGAAGTGATGCATTTTGGAAGAAATAATGTAGGGAGGAGTTATACAATAAATGGCAGAGTCATCAGGAGTATAGAAACACAGAGGGACCTAGGTGTGCAAGTCCACAAATCCTTGAAGGTGGCAACACAGGTGGAGAAGGTGGTGAAGAAGGCATATGGTATGCTTGCCTTTATAGGACGGGGTATAGAGTATAAAAGCTGGAGTCTGATGATGCAGCTGTATAGAACGCTGGTTAGGCCACATTTGGAGTACTGCGTCCAGTTCTGGTCGCCGCACTACCAGAAGGACGTGGAGGCATTGGAGAGAGTGCAGAGAAGGTTTACCAGGATGTTGCCTGGTATGGAGGGTCTTAGCTATGAGGAGAGATTGGGTAGACTGGGGTTGTTCTCCTTGGAAAGACGGAGAATGAGGGGAGATCTAATAGAGGTATACAAGATTATGAAGGGTATAGATAGGGTGAACAGTGGGAAGCTTTTTCCCAGGTCGGAGGTGACGATCATGAGGGGTCACGGGCTCAAGCTGAGAGGGGCGAAGTATAACTCAGACATCAGAGGGACGTTTTTTACACAGAGGGTGGTGGGGGCCTGGAATGCGCTGCCAAGTAGGGTGGTGGAGGCAGGCACGCTGACATCGTTTAAGACTTACCTGGATAGTCACATGAGCAGCCTGGGAATGGAGGGATACAAACGATTGGTCTAGTTGGACCAAGGAGCGGCACAGGCTTGGAGGGCCGAAGGGCCTGTTTCCTGTGCTGTACTGTTCTTTGTTCTTCTTTATATTGAAAATATGGGATTTGTTCCCACAGGAAGTGTTTGAAGTTATTAGTGTAGCTACATTGAAGGGATGGCTAAAAACATAGAAACATAGAAACTAGAAACAGGAGTAAGTCATTTGGCACTTCGAGTCTGCCCCACCATTCATTTTGATCATGGCTGACCATCAAATTCAATATCCTGAACCCCACCCCCCCCACCCCCCCCCGGCCTTCCCCCCATATGAAAGAACAAAGAACAAAGAAAATTACAACACAGGAACAGGCCCTTCGGCCCTCCAAGCCTGCACCGACCATGCTGCCCGACTGATCTAAAACCCTCTACCCTTCCGGGGACCATATCCCTCTATTCCCACCCTATTCATGTATTTGTCCAGATGCCCCTTAAAACTCACTATCGTATCTACTTCCACCACTTCCCCCGGCAGCGAGTTCCAGGGCAGCCAGTACTCTCTGTGGAAAAAACTTGCCTCGTACATCTCCTTTAAACCTTGCCCCTCGCACCTTAAATCTATGCCCCCTAGTAATTGATTCTTCTACCCTGGGAAAACACCTCTGACTATCCACTCTGTCTATGCCCCTCATAATCTTGTAGGCTTCTATCCCTTGATCCTTTTAGCCCCGAGAGCTATATCTAATTTCTCCTTGAAATCAGACAACGTTTAGGCATCAACTACATTCTGTGGTAGTGAATTCAATGCATTCACCACCTTCTGGGTGAAGAAATTACTCCTCACCTCAGTTCTAAAAGGTTTACCCTTTATCCTCAAACTACGGCCCCTAGTTCTGGACTCCCCCACCGTTGGGAACATTCTTTCTGAATCTACCCTGTCTAACCCTGTTGGAATTTTATAAGCGAGATAAACTTCTGAAAGAGATTGGACTAGAGGGTTTTGCAGATAGAATTAGATGAGGAAGGATTCAAGGAGGCTTGAGTGGAGCATAAACACCCACTGTTTGTGTCAAATGATTTTGTCATGGCGCGTACAGACATCATAGTATGAACTTTCAGTCAATACTTTTAAAAACTAGATACGTTCAAGCTTTTAAAATGGCTGCTTCAAACCATGTGACCTTTAGCACTTGAGCTCCAGACAGCACCAAGTCTCAAGTGAATACCTAATTAAATATGGACATTTACAACCATATGGGGAATTTGTACTTCTCTCTGTTTAAGGATTGGCAAATACAAACAGACTATAGAATTTACACACTACCTGACCCTTTCCTCCATGATGGACAACATGGAAGGTCAAAACACAACACATGACAGATGGAAGTGACTGTTTTCCCCATCCAAACTAGACTGAATGTATCTCAAAGGTGCTGAACCACAACATAGGTCTGGGAATCAGCACTTTATTTGGAAGAGAGTTTGAACTGGTGAAAATTCACATGATGAGACAGTCATGTTATTCTTGGTCTATTGAAAGGTTCAGGTAGAAACTACCAAAGCCATCAAGTTAGTCGGGTTATGAATCAGACTCAAAGTAAGCTGTAAGACATCAGGCAGCATAAGTACAAACCAGTTCAGTTAAACTTCATCTGGGAACCAACCTCCTAGAGGTTGGGCAGCATGTGACACAGTGGTTACCATTGCTGCCTCACAGCGCCAGGGATTTGGATATGATTCTGTCCTGTGTGGGCTTCCTCCAGGAGCTCCGGTTTTCTCCCACAATCCAAAGATGTGCAGGTTAGGTGGATTGTCCATGCTAAATTGCCCCTTAGTGTTCCAAGATGTGTAGGTTAGGTGGTAAATGTCCGGGGTTACAGGGATAGAGCTTGGGGGTGGGCCTGGGTAAGATGCTCTTTCAGAAAGTCGGTATAGACTCAATGGGCTGTAGGGATTCTATAGGATTCTATAGAAATTCAACCACAAGAAACGTCATTACTTGCTGTGAACTTTTCGCTAAATAAAATCCTTATTTTAACTTTAACTCATCAAAACCATTCAAAAGATTGCAGGCTCACCATGTGGGAGACTGGAGTTCATAAATCAGAGACTAATATAACCATAATCTGTAAAAGTTCTGAACCTTAACTGTTTCTAATTTTTATGTGTGCGAGAACGTGTGGGTGAGACAATGGGTGCACTCGCCCCAAAACCGGAAAATCCTGTCCAAGGTCAATGGACCTTTGTATGGTCTGCCCCGGCCCGCTACGATTCCCAAGGCAGGCAGGACGGGAAAATTCCCCCCAATTAGTTTACTTCAGGGAAAGTGTGTGAGAATTTTTTAAACTCACAAAGCTTATTGATGAATTATTTAATTGGAAGATACATCAAAGGGCACATCCTCTTCTATACAAAACATACTGATCTTGGGCAATGAAAGAACACATAAATTCTTTCTCTATGCCGTATATCCTATGTAATTCTATGATGCTCCAAGACTAAGCAGGGCCTCTGTTTAATGTCCCATTGGAAAGATGGTGGGCACGATTCTCCCATCTCACTGCACTGATTTTTCCGGGCCATGAGATTTAAGTGGGGCTAGATTAGCACGATTTGTGCTCAGTGTCCGGCCCAGAGCGCATCTCCCAGTGCTGGATTTCTGGCACCGTCTGCTCCGCGCTGGAAATAGGTGCAGAGCTACATTACATATGCAGCCCTTCATTTTAATGTATTTTAAATATAATTAGCAGGCCGGGACTGAAGTCTCCGGGCCCACTAGCATCTCGCCCCTCACCAGGAGTGGTTCAGTCCACCAGGGATTACTATGGCTTCCCCAGCTGTGGGGAGCTGGCAGAATGACCCCACTGGAGTGAAGGGTGGGCAAATGGGGCCCTCCAGAGGATCAGGTGGCGGGGGGTGCCCCCTGGGCATTGGCACCTTGGCAGTGCCAGCCTGGGCCCCCTGATACTGCCCAAGTGGCAAAGTGCCCAAGGGGGTACCTTGACACTGCCCATTGGCATTGGGCAGTATTGGGAGGCAGGGCCTAATGGGGATGGGGCCTGATGGGGTGGGGCCTGATAGGGGGCAATCGGTGGGGTGGGGGGGTCCTGTTTCTATTCTGCAGTCGTGATTGATGGGGGAGGGAGAGAGGCCAACGATTGGGGCTGGCCATCAGGGTGGAGGGGCAACCTGCTGGGGAGGGGTCGGGGATGCGGGGGAGGGGGCGGTTGGCACTGCCAGTGGACAGGGGAAGGGGAATTCAGGGTGGGGTGGGAGATTGGGGCTGCGGGAGAGGGGTGGGGTTGAGGCTGGGCCCGGACATGTTCGGGGGGGCCAGTGATCGGCCCCTGGAGGGGTGGAAGGGCCGGCAATGCTGAGGTCACGGGGCTGGCCAGCGATAGTGCTGGCCAGCAATCGGGAGGCCGGCAGTACGGGGTACTACCTA
>NC_135803.1:78748510-78883330 GCF_964213995.1 Mustelus asterias | reverse complement strand
TCAAAAGACTGGGACAGTTGTTTGTCGGGGAGGTAGGTGGAGAAAAAGAACAGCATGGAAGGTAAGGAGAATACAGCAAAGTTTAAGTTTAATAGTGTCACAAGTAGGCTTACATTAACATTGCAATTAAGTTACTGTGAAAATCCTCTAGTCACCACACTCTGGCACCTGTTCGGGTACACTGAGGGAGAATTTAGCATGTCCAATGCACCTAACCAGCACATCTTAGAACTGTGGGAGGAAACTGGAGCACCCAGAGGAGACACACGCAGACACAGGACAGTCAGCATGGCTTTGTGAGTGGAAAATCATGTCGCACAAATTTAATTGAGTTTTTTGAAGGGGTAACCAAGAAGCTAGATGAGGGCAGTGCAGTTGATGTTGTCTATATGGACTTTAGCAAGACCTTTGACAAGGTACCACATAGTACATTGTTGCATCAGGTTAAATCTCACGGGATCCAGGGTGAGGTGGCCAAATGGATACAAAATTGGCTTGATGACAGAAGACTGAGGGTAGTTGTAGAGAGTTGTTTTTCAAACTGGAGGCCTGTGACCAGCGGTGTGCCTCAGGGATCTGTGCTGGGTCTGCTTTATTTGTCATTTATATTAATGATTTGGATGAGAATTTAGGAGGCATGGTTAGTAAGTTTGCAGCTGACATCAAGATTGGTGGTACAGTGGACAGTGAAGATGGTTATCTGGGATTGCAAGGGGATCAATTGGGCCAGTGGGCTGATGAATGGCAGATGGAGTTTAATTTAGATAAATGTGGGGAGATGTACTTTGGTAGATTGAACCAGGGCAGGACCTACTCAGTTAATGGTAGGGCGTTGGGGAGAGTTACAGAACAAAGAGATCTAGGGGGACAGGTTCATAGCTCCTTGAAAGTGGAGTCACAGGTAGACAGAGTGGTGAAGAAGGCATTCGGCATGCTTGGTTTCATTGGTCAGAACATTGAATACAGGAGTTGGGACGTCTTGTTGAAGTTGTACAAGACATTGGTAAGGCCACACTTGCAATACTGTGTGCAATTCTGGTCACCCTATTATAGAAAGAATATTATTAAACTAGAAAGAGTGCAGAAAAGATTTACTAGGATGCTACCGGGACTTGATGGTTTGAGTTATAAGGAGAGACTGGATAGACTGGGACTTTTTTCCCTGGAGTGTAGGAGACTTAGGGGTGATCTTATAGAGGTCTATAAAATAATGAGGGGCATATATAAGGTAGATAGTCAATATCGTTTCCTCAGTGGTAGGGGAGTCTAAAATTAGAGGGCATAGTTTAAGGTGAGAGGAGAGAGATAGAAGAGTCCAGAGGGGCAATTGTTTCACACAGAGGGTGGTGAGCTGCCAGAGGTGGTAGTAGAGGCGGGTACAATTTTATCTTTTAAAAAGCATTTAGACAGTTACATGGGTAAGATGGGCATAGAGGGATATGGGCCAAATGCGAGCAATTGGGACGAGCTTAGTGGTTTTAAAAAAAAAGGGTGGCATGGACAAGTTTAGCAGAAGGGCCTGTTTCCATGCTGTAAACCTCTATAACTCTATGGGGAGAATGTGCAGAGTCTGTACAAACAGTGACCCAAGCTAGGAATGAAATCCGGGGTCCCTGGCGCTGTGAGGCAGTAGTCTAACCACTGTGCCACCATGCTGCCCTGTCACCCTGGCTGGAGGGATCAGGGAGGGGGAGGTTATTCTGAGGTAATAGTAGAAAGAGGTTAACAGCTCGAGGGTGTGGTGACATGGGAGATGGTGGTATAGCACAGAAAGGAAATCAACACGGGGCCGGGAGGTGTGGTGGGGGGGGGGGGGGGGGGGGGGCGGGGGGAGTTGGTGGTGTTTGCATGGGAGGGGTAGCAAGGGAAGGATGGACAATTTGGATTGCAGCAGCAGTGATGCAGCAAGGTTCTCCACCTAAGCCATGACTCCATGTTCAGGAGTGTAACAGATCCTGGTTCCACTTTGTGAGTCAGTGTTGCCTTGTGTTTCATTCAGGCATAACTGATTCATTTACAATGTCACTGAACATAGCTTTCCAACTTTCATGGCCCCTGAGAGTAGCGAACGTTTATCTTGATGTGGTTCTCAAACCTCTTACCTGTTCTATTTCTTAAACTGTTAGTGTATTTCCTTCTCTTTGTCTCTCTATTGCCCTCAGTGTTCCAAGTCACTACCAGATGTTCTAGTTTCCTCTAAGTACCTGCCCAATGAACTGTAGTTGTCCCTTGGTGATCATCTGCAAAGGTTCTTCCATGGTTGCTTTCCTCAAAACTTTCCAATTGGTTGTGTGTATTCTCCAACTATTCCTCGTCTTACGCCTCAGAAGTCACATCTGCTGTCTTTAATTTATCTCCATTCTCTTGCTTATATTCCGTATTGTGATATCAAACATTTAATAATTTTATTCTGCTTTAAGTGAGATGCTCTTATTTCTAATGAGGTCTGATATTTTTGTGAAGATTTGCTTTGCAAGTGTTTTATGCTTTCCAATGTTTTGCTCACTCAAATGGTATTAGGCTATTCAGATAAGAAAATGATTTGACGTGTTTTATTTCTATTGATTCCACTGTTACATCTAGGTGCAATTCTTTTCTTTGATATTACCATACTTACAGTTTTGCTGCAGTTTAATGATTATCCATCTTTGTTACTGCTGCAATTAAGTCTTGCAGTCATTGTAGATTTTCCTCTGTATAATTGCTGTGTCATCTGCATATCTCAGGTTATTTATTTTCTGTCCATCTACTGAGATTCCTCCTAAAAGAGCCGATCCTACTGAATTTTAATTGGGTAATTTTCAAGATGGCAGCTGAAGAGTTGCTGCCTGGAGGGTGGGGAGTGGCGGTCGGGGAAGTGGTGGTCAGACTCAGTGTGAAGATGTGGCGGATGGGGATGGCCTAAGAGAGAGTGCATGGGAAGAGTGTTATGGGAATGATGTAATGTCATGGGATGGGCATTGCATGGGGTGATGTAGAATGCCCAGTACGGGCACGTCATTACTATGAACGTTCAGTTAATACTTTTTAAAATCGACACAAGCAAGCTGTTAAGATGGCTACCTAAAGTCATGTGACGTTTGGCATTTGGACAACCAGACATTATCAAGTCTTTGGCAAAAACCAAATTCATTATGAAGAAAGGTGAGAATTCCATATCATGTCTGCAAATCACACGTCTCTTTGTTTAAGAGTAAGCCAACACCTATGGACTATGGAGTTTCCAAACTGCCTGTCTCCATGTTTCATGCTGGACAAAAGAGAAGATTGAAACTCAATGGCCACTATCAACTTCCCGTTATAAGACCATAAGATATAGGAGCAGAATTAGGCTATTCAGCTCATCTAGTCTGCTCCATCATTCAATCATGGCTGATATGATTCTCATCCCCATTCCCCTGCCTTCTTCCCATAACCCTTGATCCCCTTATTGATCAAGAACCTATCTATCTCAGTCTTAAAGACACTCAATGACCTGGCCTCCACAGCCCTCTGTGGCAATGTGTTCCACAGATTCACCACCCTCTGGCTGAAGAAATTCCTCCTCATCTCAGTTTTAAAGGAGTGCCCTTCACACTGAGGTTGTGCCCTTGAGTTCCAGTCTCTCCCACTAGTAGAAACATCCTCTCCACGTTCACTCTATGTAGGTCTCTCAGTATTCTGTAAGTTTCAATTAGATCCCCGCCTCACCCTTCTAAACTCCATCGAGTATAGACCCAGACTCCTCAACCACTCCTCATGTAACAAAGCCTTCATTCCTGGGATCATTCTTGTGAACCTCTTCTGGACTCCCTCCAAAGTCAGCACATCCTTCCTTAGGTATGGGGCCCAAAACTGCTCACAATATTCCTAACGGGGTCTGACCAGAGCCTTATACAGCCTCAGCAGTAGATCCCTGCTCTTGTATTCTAGCCCTCTAGAAATGAATGCTAACATTGAATTTGCCTTCCTAACTGCCAACTGAACCTGCATGTTAACCTTAAGAGAGTCTTGAACCAGGACTCCCAAGTCCCTTTGTGCTGCAGATTTCCGAAGTCTTTCCACATTTAGAAAGTAGTCTACATCGCTATTCTTCTACGTAAGTGCATAACCTCACACTTCCCCCTGTTGTATTCCATCTGCCACTTCTTTGTCCACTCTCCCAGCCTGTCCAAGTCATTCTGCAGCCTCCGCTCTTCCTCAACACTACCTGTCCCTCTACATATCTTTGTATCATCCGCAAATTTGGCAATCATGCCCTCAGTTCCATCTTCCAGATCATGAATGTATATCGTGAAAAGTCATGGTCCTAACACTGACTCCTGTGGAACACCACTAGTCACCGATTGCCATCCTGAAAAGGACCCCCTTATCCACACTCTCTGCCTTCTGTCTGTCAGCTAATCTTCTATCCATGCCAGTACTTTGCCTCTAACACCATTGGCTCTTCGCTTATTTAGCTGCCTCCTGTAAGGCACCTTGTCAAAGGCTTTCTGGAAATCCAAATAAATCACATCCACTGGCTCTCCTTTGTCTAATTTCTTCATTACCTCCTCGAAGAATTCTAACAGATTTGTCAGACGTGACCTCCCTTTGACGAAGTCTTGCTGACTCAGCTCTATTTTACCATGCATTTCCAAGTGCTCTGCAATTTCATCCTTTAATAATGGACTCCAAGATCTTACCCATGACTGAGGTCAGGCTTATAATTTCCCATTTTCTGCCTCCCTCCCTTCTTATACAGTGGGTGTTACATTAGCTTTTTTCTAGTCCTCTGGGACCTTCCCTGACTCTAGTGATTCCTCAAAGATCACCACCAATGCCTCCACAATTTCCTCAGCTACCTTCTTCAGAGTCCTGGGGCGTAGTCCATCCAGTCCAGGTGATGTATCCACCTTCAGACCTTTCAGCTTCCCTAGCACCTTCTCCTTAATGATGGCCACTACATTTACCTCTGCCCCCTGACTCTCTTGAAATTCTGGCACGTTACTTGTGTCTTCCACCATTCAGTTCCTCTGACATTTCTTTGTATCACAATGACCTCCTCCATGGGCCTCAGAAGTGTTAATGCACGAGTCATGTGATCAATACTGGTTTCAGAGATTGCACCTTTACCCCTGGACCCGCCTGATCTATGGGAACCATCAGTCATCAGCCAGACTGAGAACCAAACCCTGAAACTAGCTGTAAGCCATCAAGCAGCCAAAGTACTTAACCTGTTACAATTTTAAAGTTCACTTGAGAACTAACTTCCAAGGTATTTTACTACAAGAAGCCTCACAACCTGCGGATGGGTGGGGCGGAGGGGTTGTGGACAATGTGTTTATTCAGGGTTAGTGTATGGGAATAAATAATTTCAACTCTTATTGCTGAGTTATTTAATTGGAATACACACTTGAAGGGTAAGAAATGACGCATCTCTTTCCATACAAAGCATACTGATTGTGGGTAGTAAGCAAATGCATTCTGTCCATGACAAAGTTGGGGACTTGTCTCAGATTTATATCTATTGGAGCAAATCAGCCAAATCTGACTTTAAAGGAAGATTAGAAGGGAAAAGTGACATAGCCAAAATTGTTAAAATAAAAACAGAGGGAATACAGAACATTACTTTGTGAATATTAACAACAGAAAGTAAGGTGGCTGAGTTCAATGTAAAAACATTCATGCAACATGAGGACTTAACTTGGGCTAAATTACATCCCTAAGTATAGAACAGCTAAAAGCCACAGCTAAGTAGATAGTACTTAATATACATGATAAAGCACAAGATGTTAAAGATGCTTGCTGAGCATCCAGACCTCAACCCGTCTAGGAACAGGCAGAAAATATAGAACCTCAAACAGATCTGTTGACCTTAGCCAAAATCCATCCAGAAGAGCGGAGGCCAGATTTAGTGTTTCAGGCAAGAAAAGGGGGGGGGGGGTGAAAGGCAGGAGGGAAAAAGAGGAGTGGGCCTTCCAGCTGGAGAAAGTATTACAAGCACAAGAAGAAAGAGAACTACAGCAGATCGAAGCAGCTAGGGAAAGCTTGCCTTTACTGAGTGGAGATGTCGATGGTAACTCAGAAATTCCAAGCTCAAAAACAAGTTTTGATTTTTTAAAGTATTTCTGACCAGTACCTCAGTCTGAAGAAGAGGATGAGGAAACCTCCTTCGCAGCCTTTGAGAAGAAGGCAGATCAGTAAAATTGGCCAGCAGAGTCTTGGACTCTCCTAAAGTAAGGTCAGCTAGTAATAAAAGCCTGTGTGGTCTACTCTGTGCTGCCTTGATTCCCTCCCTGCCCAAAAGCTTATTAATCCCTGTCTTAAATTTACTCATGATGTGGAGATGCCGGCGTTGGACTGGGGTAAACACAGTAAGAGTTTTAACAACACTAGGTTAAAGTCCAACAGGTTTATTTGGTAGCAAATACCATTAGCTTTCGGAGCGCTGCTCCTTCGTCTGATGGAGTGGACATCTGCTCTCAAACAGGGCACAGAGACACAAAATCAAGTTACAGAATACTGATTAGAATGCGAATCCCTACAGCCAACCAGGTCTTAAAGATACAGACAATGTGGGTGGAGGGAGCATTAAGCACAGGTTAAAGAGATATGTATTGTCTCCAGACAGGACAGCCAGGGAGATTCTGCAAGTCCAGGAGGCAAGCTGTGGGGGTTACTGATAGTGTGACATAAACCCAAGATCCCGGTTTAGGCCGTCCTCATGTGTGCGGAACTTGGCTATCAGTTTCTGCTCAGCGACTCTGCGCTGTCGTGTGTCGTGAAGGCTGCCTTGGAGAATGCTTACCCGAAGGTCAGAGGCTGAATGCCCGTGACCGCTGAAGTGCTCCCCCACAGGAAGACAACAGTCTTGCCTGGTGATTGTCGAGCGGTGTTCATTCATCCGTTGTCGTAGCGTCTGCATGGTTTCCCCAATGTACCATGCCTCGGGACATCCTTTCCTGCAGCGTATCAGGTAGACAACGTTGGCCGAGTTGCAAGAGTAGATACCATGGACCTGGTAGATGGTGTTCTCACGTGAGATGATGGCATCCGTGTCGATGATCCGGCACGTCTTGCAGAGGTTGCTGTGGCAGGGTTGTGTGGTGTCGTGGTCACTGTTCTCCCGAAGGCTGGGTAGTTTGCTGCGGACAATGGTCTGTTTGAGGTTGTGCGGTTGTTTGAAGGCAAGAAGTGGGGGTGTGGGGATGGCCTTGGCGAGATGTTCGTCTTCATCAATGACATGTTGAAGGCTCCGGAGGAGATGCCGTAGCTTCTCCGCTCCGGGGAAGTACTGGATGACGAAGGGTACTCTGTCCACTGTGTCCTGTGTTTGTCTTCTGAGGAGGTCAGTGCGGTTTTTCGCTGTGGCGCGTCGGAACTGTCGATCGATGAGTCGAGCGCCATATCCTGTTCTTATGAGGGCATCTTTCAGCGTCTGGAGGTGTCTGTTGCAATCCTCCTCATCCGAGCAGATCCTATGTATACGGAGGGCTTGTCCGTAGGGGATGGCTTCTTTAACGTGTTTAGGGTGGAAGCTGGAGAAGTGGAGCATCGTGAGGTTATCCGTGGGCTTGCGGTAAGCGTTCTCCAAGGCGGCTTTCCTGACACACGACAGCGCAGAGTCGCTGAACAGAAACTGATAGCCAAGTTCTGCACACATGAGGATGGCCTAAACCGGGATCTTGGGTTTATGTCACACTATCAGTAACCCCCACAGCTTGCCTCCTGGACTTGCAGAATCTCCCTGGCTGTCCTGTCTGGAGACAATACACATATCTTTAACCTGCGCTTCATGCTCCCTCCACTCACATAGTCTGTATCTTTAAGATCTGGCTGGCTGTAGAGATTCGCATTCTAATCAGTATTCTGTAACTTGATTTTGTGTCTCTGTGCCCTGTTTGAGAGCAGATACCCACTCCATCTGATGAAGGAGCAGCGCTCCAAAAGCTAATGGCATTTGCTACCAAATAAACCTGTTGGACTTTAACCTGGTGTTGTTAAAACTCTTACTGTTAAATTTACTCAGCAACTGAATGTCCATAGCTCCCTGGGGTAGAGAATTCCAAAGATTCGCAACATTTCAGTGAAAAGGTTTTTCCTCATCTCAGTCCTAGATGTCTGATCCCTAATTTAGAGACTGTGACCCAGTGCTTTCAATTCCCCAGCCAGGCTAAATATTTTACGAACATACGAATTAGGAGCAGGAGTAGGCCATTCGGCCTCTCAAGGATGCTCCTCAGCAGCTATCTGTTAAGAATGTTATATATTTCAATTAGATCACCACTCATCCTTCTAAAGTCCAGGGACTGTAGACCTATATTATTAACCACCAATTAATTGTATTTAATTATATGTCAGTTGTGGGCATTAACTGGGGATTCACATCTGTTCCTATGTCGGAACAGACTGAAACCTGGATCAGAAAGTGGATGTTGGCTGTGTGCATCTCTATAAAAAGATCCTGATGTTTAGAATTGAATTGGTAAGACAGTGGTCAGTATAGCAGTCAGTGCCTCACATTGCTTTTGTTACACATATATCCTCCCTGACCGGTGATGATTCAGATGCAGTCAAAGCATCTTGTCGCAGCGAGGCAAGCAGAAAACTGTGTTGGTAATCAGCGTACATCTTCAGCAAGAAATGACAGTTACTGTTACAACTGCTAACCCCGCTTTATTTAGATTATCCCTTCCCCAGCATAGTGATCTTGTAAATTGAGTTTGTTGCCTGTCTGTGAACACAATTCCTCGCTCACCTGAAGAAGGAGTGAGACTCCGAAAGCTTGTGCTACCAAATAAACTTGTTGGACTTTAACCTGGTGTTGTGAGACTTCTTACTGTGCTTACCCCAGTCCCATGCCGGCATCGCCACACCATAGATTATAAGAGCAGGGAGGTTATGTTGGATCTGTACAAAACTGGTTAGGCCAAAGCTGGAGTAGTGTGTGCAGTTCTGGTCAGCTCACTATAGGAAGGATGTGATTGCACTGGAGAGGGTACAGAGGAGATTCACAAGGATGTTGTCTGGGATGAAGTATTTGAGCTATGAAGAGAGGCTGGAGGCTTCAGAGAGGCTTTAGAGCAGAGAAGGCTGAGGAAGGACCTGATTGAGGTTTATGAGATTATGGACAGGGTGGATAGGGAGCAGCTGTTCCCCTTAGCAGAAGGGTCAATAGTGAAGGGACATTTTAAGGTGAGGGGCAGGAAATTAAGAAGGGTTTTGAGGAAAAACATTTTCATCCAGAGGGTGATGGGAGTCTGGAATGCACTCCTTGGGTGGGTAACAGATGCGGGAAGTCTCACAACCTTTAAAAAGTATGTGAATGAGCATTTGAAATGTCATAACATTCAAAGCTGTAGGCCAAGTGTTGGAAAGCGGGATTAGTGTAGATTGAATGTAGTTTTAATACTCAATGGGCCGAACGGCTTCTTCTTGTACTGTGTGACTATATGAGTTCTGTGCTGTGTGACAGTCCATCGAGCTGCATCATGAGTCCAAATGCTGCAATGATCAGACATGGCATCGGCAGGGAAGGAAAAAAATCCTGCATTCCAGTCCCACTACTTCATGGGATGTCAGTTTGCTGGCTGAGAATCTGCCTGTTGAGTCACATGAAGATCCACAACAGAAGTTTGTGATCCTGAGTATACTACATTCTTGAATCAAGGGACAACTGCCAATAATCATTTGACTGCCTAATAGCTTGCTGCACCTGCACTTTAACTTTCTATGATTCATGTATAAGGACAAACAGGTCCCATCTGAATGTAAACATTTCGCATTCTCTGCTTTTTTAAAGATTTCCAACTAAAGTGTATAACTTCACTGCACCACACCTGGCATCTTCTTGCCTAACTTACCCAACCTGTCTCCATCTCTCTGCAGTCTCTTTTGGGTTCTCCTCACCACTTAGTCCCACATCTAACTTTGCATCATTAGTAAATTTGGATACATCACACCCAGTCCCTTCAGCTGAGTCTAAAATGGAAAATAGCTGAGGCCAAAGTACTCATCCTTGTGTTACACCATTGGTTACAGCCTGTCAACCTTAAAATGCCCCATTTATTCCTACTCTGTTTTCTGTCGATTATCCAATTACCAATCCATGCCAATCCCATAGTTTTAATTTTGTGCAATAACTTTTTGGGTGTCACCTAGGACCAATCAGAGGGGTTTCAGGAGGGCCATTTGGCCTGGGCCTTAAGCCCAAAGGGGGCCTCAAATTTAGACACTTGTTAATTTTTTGGTATTCCATAAGTTTTGCAACTTGTTTTTATGAGCATAAGGAAATAATGCAGGAAAAGAAAGTAAGTTTTGCTGTTCCATTTGTACATCAGGCAGCACCTGTGCAACCTGTCCCGTGAAGGACGGAGTAAGTACATGTAAACATTAAGATAGCAGAGCCAGCACACGGTCGAAGTTATTGTACTATTCATTCGCAGTAACTCTTTCTAATGGATAATTTTTCAACATAGAAACATAGAAAACTACAGCACAAAACAAGCCCTTCGGCCCCACAAGTTGTGCCGAACATATCCCTACCTTTTAGGCCTATCTATAACCCTCCATCCTATTAAGTCCCATGTACTCATCCAGGAGTTTCTTAAAAGACCCTATTGAGTTTGCCTCCACCACCACTGACGGCAGCCGATTCCACCCGCCCACCACCCTCTGTGTGAAAAACTTCCCCCTAACATTTCCCCTGTACCTACCCCCCAGCACCTTAAACCTGTGTCCTCTCGTAGCAGCCATTTCCACCCTGGGAAAAAGCCTCTGAGAGTCCATCCGATCTATGCCTCTCAACATAACGTCCTAAGAATGAAAATACTCTTCTTTGGATTGCAAGCCAAAGGAATTGCTTAAGAAATATTCAAACTTGGACTCTCTGCAGTGTTTTCTAACATCACAATTACATTGCATATTCTTGTCAGTTTGCCTGCATCAGTGGCTTCAAGTGAACACATTTTCAACATGTTGAAGCAAATAAAGAAGTATCAACGTTCAACTATAGGACAAGAGCGTTTGAATGGTCTCGCCATGCTTAATATCAACTGTGCATTACGAGATTTTCCCTCAATAATTAGTGCTTTTGCACAGAAAATGGCTAGAAAAGCATTTGTTAAATTAAAAAAATTCAAGTTATATCTTTTTTTAATCCTTTTTTTCATGTATCTTCACTTTTTTTATTATGGCAAGAGGCCTCAAGGACTGGAAGTGGCCCAGGATTCTCTGGAACTCTGAGAGGGCCTGGTGTCACCTTATTGAATGTTTTTTGAAAATTCAAATACACCACATCCATTGGTTCTCCCTTACCCACTAGTTAGTCCTCAAAAAATCTCAAACAGAGTTGTGAAGCATTATTTTCTTTCTGTAAATCCGTGTTGACTCTGATTAACCATATTGTGATTTTCAAAGTGCCCTGTTACCATTTCCCTATAATAGCTGCCAATAAATTGCATAGTACTGGTGTTAGGTTAATGGACCTATAGTTCCTTGTTATCTCTCTTCCTCCTTTCTGGAATAGTGAGGTTATCTTTGTTCCAATGTTTGGGAACTGTTCTAGAATGTAAGGAATTCTGGAAGATCAAAATCAATGCATCCACTATCTCTGTAGCTACCTCTTTTAGATCTTGGGATGAAGGTAGGCAGGTCTAAGGGCTTTGTTGCCACTTAATCTTGTTGATTTCTCCAAGGAGATGAGAGTAGATATCAGACTAAAGTAAAGATGAAGGTTAACATTAGAGTTCAGGGAAGAGATACAGAATGCGCAGTAGTCCCAAGCTGTCAGCCTCCCGTTTGCTGGCCAGCCCAAGACCCCCACAGTGCTGCCCCTCCAGCTCCCCCCCCCCAGCTCCCCCCCCCCAAGCTCCCCGCCCGCCCCGCCCGCCCCCCCCCCCCCCTCCCCCCCCCACAGTCCGATCACGGCCCCCACAAGTATTACCAGGCCAGCCCTGGCCCCCCTCCCTCCATCCAGGAGTGCCCCGATCTCCAGCCCACCCTCCGCCCCAGCAGTGATGATCCCGCCCCCCCCGCCCCCAGCAGACACCGCCCCCTACAAGGGAGGCTGACCACTCCCCTGGCACATCCTCCCTCCCCCCCCCCCCCCCCCCCCCCCATGGGAGGCAGACCCCCCCCCCCAACTTGCCACAATCACTATTTCCTCGGGTGGATGGAGCTATTACAAGGGGGCATAACTATAGGGTTCGTGGTGGGAGATACAGGAAGGATATCAGAGGTAGGTTCTTTACCCAGAGAGTGGTTGGGGTGTGGAATGGACTACCTGCAGTGATAGTGGAGTCAGACACTTTAGGAACATTTAAGCGGTTATTGGATAGGCACATGGAGCACACCAGGATGATAGGGAGTGGGATAGCTTGATCTTGGTTTCAGATAAAGCTCGGCACAACATCGTGGGCCAAAGGGCCTGTTCTGTGCTGTACTGTTCTATGTTCTATGTTCTATGATACCGGAGATGAGGGGTGTAGATTATGAGGAGAGATTGAGCAGATTAGGTTTGTACTCGTTGGAGTTTAGAAGGCTGAGGGGTGATCTTATAGAGGCATATAAGATAATGAAGGGGCTGGATAGGGTAGAAGTGGAGAGATTCGTTCCACTTAGAAAGGAAACCAGAACTAGAGGGCACAGCCTCAAAATAAAGGGGGGTCAGTTTAGGACAGAGTTGAGGAGGAACTTCTTCTCTCAGAGGGTGGTGAATCTCTGGAATTCTCTGCCCACTGAAGTGGTGGAGGCTACCTCGTTGAATATGTTTAAGTCACGGATAGATGGATTTCTGATCGGTAGGGGAATTAAGGGTTATGGGGAGCAGGCGGGTAAGTGGAACTGATTCACTTCAGATCAGCCATGATCTTATTGAATGGCGGGGCAGGCTCGAGGGGCCAGATGGCCTACTCCTGCTCCTATTTCTTATGTTCTTATGTTCTTAAATGTACAAATGAATGCCTGGCTAAAGGACTGGTCCAGGAGGGAGGGCTTCATTTTCATAGATCAATGGGAGGTTTTCAGGAGAGGATGGCACCTGTACAAGAGGGAGGGGTCACAACTAAGTTGGAAGGGCACAAATATCCTGGCTGGGAGCTTTGCTAGTGCAGTTCGGGGGGGTTTAAACTAGTATGGCAGGGGGGTGGGGATCAAACTATTAGGTCTATAAGTGTGGTGGCTGGGGACGAGCTTGGGGCTGGGACAAGGCTGGCAAAGAAGAAGAGCACTCTGGGGGAGGACGACCTCTCTGAGCCTGGAGGTCTGGAGTGCTTATACTTCAATGCAAGGAGCATAGCAGGTAAGACAGACGAACTTGGGGCCTTAATGCGCACGAGGAATTTGGATGTGGTTGCGGTGACAGAGACTTGGTTGAAAGAGGGACAGGACTGGCAGCTGAATATTCCAGGGTACAAGTGTTTTAGGCGAGACAGAGGAGGGGCCAAAAGAGGTGGGGGAGTAGCGGTATTAGTTGGAGAGCATATTACAGCGGTGCAGAGGGAGGACAATTCAGAGGGGTCGTGTAACGAGTCACTCTGGGTGGAGCTTAGAAACAGGAAAGGCGCAGTCACTATGTTGGGGGTGTACTACAGGCCCCCCAACAGCCCAAGGGAAGTGGAAGAATGGATATGTCAGGAGATACTGGATAGGTGCAGGAAATATAGGGTTGTTGTAGTGGGAGACTTCAATTTCCCTGGTATAGACTGGAAATCGCTGAGGGCAGGGACTCTGGATGGGGAGGAATTTGTAAAATGTGTACAGGAGGGTTCGTTGGAACAATATGTAGACAGCCCGACTAGAGAGGGGGCTATACTGGACCTGGTACTGGGGAATGAGCCCGGTCAGGTCTTCAAAGTTTTGGTTGGGGAACATGTGGCAAATAGTGACCACAATTCTGTTAGCTTTAGGATAGTGATGGAAAAGGATGAGTGGTGTCCCAAGGGTAAGGTATTGGATTGGGGGAAGGCTAACTTTATTGGGATCAGGCAGAAATTGGCAGCTCTTGATTGGGAGAGGCTGTTTGAGGGTAAATCCACGTCTGGTATGTGGCAGTCTTTTAAGGAACGGTTGTTAGGGCTACAGGACAAGCATGTGCCTGTAAAAAAGAAGGATAGGAAGGGTAGGATTAGAGAACCGTGGATAACCAGGGAAATTGAGGGACTGGTCAAAAAGAAAAGAGAGGCGTATGTTAGGTCCAAGCAGCTAAAAACGGAGGGAGCTCTGGAGGAGTACAATGAAAGTAGGAAAGTACTCAAACGGGAATTAGAAGAGCAAAAAGGGGTCACGAAATGTTCTTGGCAGACAGGATTAAGGAGAATCCCAAGGCATTTTATTCATACGTTAGGAACAAAAGGATTGTTAGGGAAAAAATCGGACCTCTCCGGGACAAAAGTGGGGACTTATGCTTGGAGCCCAAAGAAGTAGGGGAGATCCTAAATGAATACTTTGCATCGGTATTCACAAAGGAGAGGGATGCGTTGACTGGGAGTGTCTCTGAGGGGAATGTTGAACCGTTGGAGAAAATCTCCATTACAAAGGAGGAAGTGTTAGGTTTGTTAGAGAATATAAAGACTGACAAATCCCCAGGGCCTGATGGAATCTATCCAAGGCTGCTCAGGGAGACGAGAGGTGAAATCGTTGGGCCTCTGACGCAAATCTTTGTCTCGTCACTGGACACAGGTGAGGTCCCAGAGGATTGGAGGATAGCCAATGTGGTCCTGTTATTTAAGAAGGGTAGGAAGGATAACCCGGGTAATTATAGGCCGGTGAGCTTGACGTCCGTGGTGGGGAAGTTGTTGGAGAAGATTCTTAGAGATAGGATGTATGCGCATTTAGAAAGGAATAAACTTATTAACGATAGTCAGCATGGTTTTGTGAGAGGGAGGTCATGCCTCACTAATCTGGTGGTGTTTTTTGAAGAAGTGACCAAAATGGTTGACGAAGGAAGGGCCGTGGATGTTGTCTATATGGACTTTAGTAAAGTATTTGACAAAGTCCCTCATGGTAGGCTAGTGAAAAAGGTTGGATCTCATGGGATAAAGGGGGAGGTGGCTAGATGGGTGGAGAACTGGCTTGGTCATAGAAGACAGAGGGTGGTAGTGGAAGGGTCTTTTTCCGGCTGGAGGCCTGTGACTAGTGGTGTACCGCAGGGCTCTGTATTGGGACCTCTGCTGTTTGTGATTTATATAAATGATCTGGAAGAAGGAGTAACTGGGGTGATCAGTAAGTTTGCGGACGACACAAAACTGGCAGGACTTGCAGATAGTGAGGAACATTGTCAGAGGCTACAGAAGGATATAGATAGGCTGGAAATTTGGGCAAGGAAATGGCAGATGGAGTTCAATCCTGATAAATGCGAAGTGATGCATTTTGGTGGGAATAATGTAGGGAGGAGCTACACGATAAATGGAAGAACCATAAAGGGTGTAGATACGCAGAGGGACCTGGGTGTGCAAGTCCACAGATCTTTGAAGGTGACGTCACAGGTGGAGAAGGTGGTGAAGAAGGCATATGGCATGCTTGCCTTTATAGGACGGGGCATAGAGTATAAGAGTTGGGGTCTGATGTTGCAGATGTATAGAACGTTGGTTCGGCCACATCTGGAATACTGCGTCCAGTTCTGGTCGCCACACTACCAGAAGGACGTGGAGGCTTTGGAGAGAGTACAGAGGAGGTTTACCAGGATGTTGCCTGGTATGGAGGGGCTTGGTTATGAGGAGAGATTGGGGAAACTGGGGTTGTTCTCCTTGGAAAGACGGAGGATGAGGGGAGACTTAATAGAGGTGTATAAAATTATGAAAGGCATAGATAGGGTGAACGGTGGGAAGCTTTTCCCCGGGTCGGTGGTGACGTTCACGAGGGGTCATAGGTTCAAGGTGAAGGGGGGGAGGTTTAACACAGATATCAGAAGGACATATTTTACACAGAGGGTCGTGGGGGCCTGGAATGTGTTGCCGGGCAAGGTGGTGGAGGCGGACACACTGGGAACGTTTAAGACTTATCTAGACAGCTATATGAACGGAGTGGGAATGGAGGGATACAAAAGAGTGGTCTAGTTTGGACCAGGGAGCGGCGCGGGCTAATTGTTCTTTGTTTCTCGTTTCAAGGCTTCATTCTATGATCATCTTGCTGGTGCCAGTACAGTGCGAGACTGCGGATAGTTGGGAACCTGTCTCGGGGGCAGGGAATTCATATGGTGTTCGTGAAAGTGGAAATGACTAGGGTTGGGAAGCATTTTCCGATCAGGGCCAGTGTGATCTCCTGGACTCGTTTCGATCGCCTCAGGGGGTCGGAGAGGAATTTCTCAGATTTTTTTTTCCCCATATTGGCCCTGGGGTTTTCACTCTGGGTTTTCGCCTCTCCCTGGAGATCACATGGTCTGAAATGGGGGGGTGGGGGTGAGTTAATAGGTTGTGATGAACAAAGCATCGTAGCTGTGAGGGACAGCTCGGTGGATAGGATATTAGTATGTAGATAGGCTGGAAAATTGGGGGGGGATCCTGGATTCAGGATTCAATCCTGGACCGGGGAGCGGCGCGGGCTTGGAGGGCCAAAGGGCCTGTTCCTGTGCTGTATTGTTCTTTGTTCTTGTTGTTCTTTGACTCATATACTTTATCCCAAAATATGTTGGTGATCAGAGGAGTGGGAGCCAGACAGTAATCTCGAAGCTACGACTGATGGAACCAATTGTCCCATTTCCACATGACAGAGGCTTAGAAACTGCATCCTTGAATAAAGCTGATTTCACAATAACAGGGAGTGGATGAACTGGTTCCCAACTGGTCCAATTTCAGAGTGGGAAAACTTGGTCTTGATATGAGAAGTGTTCCTTTGCTTTACAGTGGAAAAGCTGAGAGATAAAATGGAGACTTTCATCCTAAGATCAAACAACAATCCAATGGAAAGCAATAAATAAGAAATAGATGCATCATTTTTGTTGTTAATATTAATGATTTTTCTAATGACAAAGCATATGATCTGATTCTGTGTATTTGTCCAGATGCTGTTGAATGTTGCCACCTACTGTTGGGCAACAGACTTGCCGCAACTGTACACTGATACATGAAAGTTAAGGCTCCTGACCAGAGAGAAGAACATTTACTACTCCTATTTTTTACAGAAAGTGTGTTTCTGTGAAAATGGTAGCAATTTGACAGCACTGAGCTATCAGACAGACTTGCTTAATCCAGTTCAGATTATGAAGGCACCATTTCAGATCTTTCACTCCAGACGACTACAGTCATGTCATCATGAAGCAGTGGCAGGATTGCGATTAAGCTTCTTGGACATCCAGATCTTTGAAGCACAATCCACAGAGTCTTGCAATTTACTGGATCAACTATGTCCTTGATAGGTATGTCCCTGCCAGGCAGAGAGGAAATGGCCGAGTGAGGGAACCATGGTTCACAAAAGAGGTGGAATGTCTTGTCAAGAGGAAGAAGGAAGCGTATGTTAGGTTGAGAAAACAAGGTTCAGTTGGCTCGATGGAGGGTTACAAGTTAGCAAGAAATGAGCTGAAAAAGGGGCTTAGGAGAGCTAGGAGGGGGCATGAGAAGTCCTTGGCGGGTCGGATCAAGGAAAACCCCAAGGCTTTTTACTCTTATGTGAGGAATAAAAGAATGACCAGAGTGAGGCTGGGGCCGGTCAAGGACGGCAGTGGGAATTTGTGCATGGAGTCAGAAGAGATAGGAGAGGTGATGAATGAATACTTTTCTTCGGTGTTCACCAAGGAGAGGGGGCCATGTTTTTGAGGAAGAGATGGTGTCACAGGCTGATAGGCTGGAGGAAGTAGATGTTCGGAGGGAAGATGTACTAGCAATTTTGAATAAACTGAAAGTTGATAAGTCTCCTGGGCCTGATGAAATATATCCTAGGATTCTTTGGGAGGCAAGGGATGAGATAGCAGAGCCTTTGGCATTGATCTTTGCGTCCTCACTGTCCACGGGGGTGGTGCCAGAGGACTGGAGAGTGGCGAATGTGGTTCCTCTGTTTAAGAAAGGAAATAGAAATGACCCTGGTAATCATAGGCCGGTTAGTCTTACTTCGGTGGTCGGTAAGTTGATGGAAAAGGTCCTTAGGGATAGGATTTACGACCATTTAGAAAGATGCAGCTTAATCCGGGATAGTCAGCACGGATTTGTGAAGGGCAAGTCTTGCCTCACAAATTTGATAGAATTTTTTGAGGAGGTAACTAAGTGTGTAGATGAAGGTAGTGCAGTTGATGTCATATACATGGATTTTAGTAAGGCGTTTGATAAAGTCCCCCATGGTCGGCTTATGAAGAAAGTAAGGATGTGTGGGATAGAGGGAAGTTTGGCCGATTGGATAGGTAACTGGCTATCTAACAGAAGACAGAGGGTGGTGGTGGATGGAAAATTTTCGGACTGGAAACCGGTTACCAGCGGAGTGCCACAGGGATCAGTGCTTGGTCCTCTGCTATTTGTAATTTTTATAAATGACTTGGAGGAGGGGGCTGAAGGGTGGATCAGTAAATTTGCTGATGACACCAAGATTGGTGGAGTAGTGGATGAGGTGGAGGGCTGTTGTAGGCTGCAAAGAGATATAGATAGGATGCAGAGCTGGGCTGAAAAATGGCAAATGGAGTTTAACCCTGACAAATGCGAGGTGATTCATTTTGGTAGGACAAATTTAAATGTGGATTACAGGGTCAAAGGTAGGGTTCTGAAGAACGTGGAGGAACAGAGAGATCTTGGGGTTCATATCCATAGATCTCTGGAGGTTGCCACTCAAGTGGATAGAGCCGTGTGCTGGCGTTCATTAACAGGGGGTTTGAGTTTAAGAGCCGTGGGGTTATGCTGCAACTGTACAGGACCTTGGTGAGACCACATTTGGAATATTGTGCGCAGTTCTGGTCACCTCACTACAAGAAGGATGTGGAGACACTGGAAAGAGTGCAAAGGAGATTTACCAGGATGCTGCCTGGTTTGGAGGGTAGGTCTTATGAGGAAAGGTTGAGGGAACTTGGGCTTTTCTCTTTGGAGCGGAGGAGGTTGAGAGGAGACTTGATAGAGGTTTATAAGATGATGAGGGGGATAGATAGAGTGAACGTTCAAAGACTATTTCCTCGGGTGAATGGAGTGGTAACTAGGGGGCATAACTATAGGGTTCATGGTGGGAGATATAGGAAGGATGTCCGAGGTAGGTTTTTCACTCAGAGAGTGGTTGGGGTGTGGAATGGGCTGCCTGCAGGGATAGTGGAGTCAGAAACTTTAGGAACATTTAAGAAGCTATTGGATAGGCACATGGAGTACTTGGGGATGATAGGGAGGAAATAGCTTGATCTGGGTTTCAGACAAAGCTCGGCACAACATCATGGGCCGAAGGGCCTGTTCTGTGCTGTACTGTTCTATGTTCTATGTTCTATCTATGTTCTAACTGCTTTAGTCAAGTTGATGAGTACAATGAAGAATTCCTGGTGTTTCTGTGGCTATTTTTTAAAATACTTTTCCAATTCAATCAAATCAAGTCCAATTCAGTGTCTCAACAAGTTGAGACATTTCCGATCCAAGCTGACAAGACACCTGTCTTGGGCCTGATCTACATGAGCCAAGCTGATTGGAGGAGGGGGAGGTTTCCTCCTCCAAGGCTTGATCTCATTTCCATCTTAGCCAAAAGGCCGAGATGCTACTTTTAAAAATTGCTTCATATGAAGCTTAAATGTAATCTAATGACCTCGACTAAGCGTAGCATCCAATCCATACCACACTTTACCTTAGCTAAAAGGCCGAGAAGTTTCTGTGGCTATTTTTTTTATTTCAAAAGTTTCTGTGGCTATTTACTTCAGCAAAAATCAACCACACCACGATGCCAGTATTAAATACCGGCTTTCAGGTATTAAATACCTGTTTCAATGCATTAAAGTTAGCCTAACCAAAATCTAGAATTTTGTTATCAGTTTCATGTTTCTCCCTTTCACATATTACATTGAATTCAGTCATGTTATGATTGCTATTAGATAACCATTCTTGTACCGTTGCACTGTTAACTAGACTGGCTGTTTGCTCATTACTAAGTCTAATGTAACCGGCCCTTAGTTGGTTCTAGGTCATATTGCTGCAGAATTAGGAGATGATGGCATAGCAGTAATGTCACCGGACTAGTTCCAGAGGCCCAGACTAATGCTCTGGGGACATGGGCTTGAATCCCACCAGGGCAGCTGGTGGAAGTTAAATTAAGTAATATATCAGGAATTAAAAAGCTTAAGCAGCGCAGCAGGCCAGGACTCAATAGCGCGAGGCCTTTAGCGAGATTCGCAACCAGCATCCAGCCAGTTGTGAGTCTCTGAAGCACTTGTTTGTAGCGTAATCAACTCCGTGTTGGAAATCAGCGTGGAGCTGATTATCACATGGAAATTACAATATGCATATGATTAGCAGGCCCAGGATGGTATTCTCCGGGTCCGTTAGTGTCCCCTCCCCCCGCACCCCACCAGGAATGGTTCCCACCAGCGGGGTTCATAACTGCTCCCCACTAATGAGGAGCAGGTGGATTCACCCCGCTGGTGGGGAAAGAAGCCATTGAGGTCCCCCAGGGGTTGGGGCCATGGGGCTGCCCTTGGATAGTGCCAGTTTACCAGTACCAGCCTGGCACACTGGCACTGCCCAAGGGGCACACTGGCACTGCCCACTGGGCACCTTCGCACTGCCCACTGGGCACTGAGCAGTGCCAAGGGTGTAGGGCCAGAGGAGTTGGGGAATACTGCGGGAGGGCCTATGGGGGGTACCATCAGTATGGGGGGGCACTCGCTGTCACCCTGCAAGTGGGATCAGTGGGAGAAGGAAGGAGGAGGCAATCGGGGCTGGCCGTGGTCGGGGGCCCGGTATCGAGCCTGGTCATCGGGATGGGTGGGGGTTGGGTCTGGCCTTGGGAGGAGATCGGGGCTGGCCTCGGGGTCTGGTGGACCAGCGACCGGGGGGTTGCAGGGAAGACCAGCGATTCGGAAGCTGGCTATGGGGGGTGGGGGGGGGGGCAGTGCGCATGCGCCAATCACCGCACTAGCTCACTGAGCACTATGCTCCGGGCCTCTAGGGCGGGAATAGGCCCCGCCCCCTGCTTTCCAGAGTGAATCACGTTGAGGCTTGTACTGCTCAGAGTGTCAGAGATTTGCTTTGGTAAGTATGCATAAAAAACAGGCAGGAAATACTCCCATTTTCCCAACCATTGGGCACTTAGTTCTGTTTTGGGAAAATCTTAGCCCTAATTTCTGTAACATGACCCAGAAATCATTGTTGATTGTCATAAAAACCCATCCTTTAGGAAAGACAGTCTGCTGCACTTACCTGGAATTCCAGACTGCCAAACCCACTATTAAATTCCCCCTGAAATAACTAGTATAGTTGCATAAAACCACTATGAAGCTTACAAAAATGAACAAAATTGGATGGACCACCCGGCATCACCCAAGGTACCAGACAATGGCAATGGCAAACCTAGCCCTGTCAACCCTGCAAAGTCCTCCTTACTAACATCTGGGGGCTTGTGCCAAAATTAGGAGAGCTGTCTCACAGAATGGTCAAGCAACAGCCTGACAGTCATACTCACCAAATCACACTTTACAGACAAAGTCCCAGACACCACCGTCATCATTCATGGGTATGCCCTGTCCCACCGACAGGATAAACACAACAGAGGTGGTGGCACAGTGGTATTTAGTCAGGAGGAAGTTGCCATGGGAGTTCTCAAAGCAGTTGGAGGAAACACTAATGATAGCAAGGGCACAGGACGTACTCTTGTGGAAGTGGCTCAGTAACCACCATCACAGACCGAACCGGCCAAGTTCTAAAGGACATATTTCCAACACTGGGACTGTGGCAGATGGTGAGGGGATCAACAAAAAGGAAAAATATACTTGACCTTTTCATCGACTTGCCTGCCGCAGGTGCAGTCCTTGTGGAGACAAAGTCCCATCTTCACATTGAGGATACCCTCTGGTTAGGTGCATTGACCCGAAGAGGCGCTGAAGTGTGGCGACTAGGGGAATTTCACAGTAACTTCATTGCAGTGTTAATGTAAGCCTTACTTGTGATTAATAAATAAATCTTAACTTTAACTTTAACTCTATTGTGCTATGGGATAGATCCCATGCTAAATGGGATAGATTTTGAACAGATCTAGCAACTCAAGACTGAGCATCCATGAGGCACTCTGGGCCATCAGTAGCACAGTTTGTAATCTCATGGTCTGACATATCGCCCACTGTACCATTACCACCAAGCAAGGGAATCAATCCTGGTTCAATGAAGAGTGCAGGAGGGCATGTCAGAAGCAGCACCAGGCATACTTAAAAATGAGATGTCAACATGGTGAAGCTACAACACAGGAATACTTGCATGCCAAACATAAGGAGAAAACAAAAGAACAAAGTGATAGACAGAGCCAAGTGATCCCACAACTAATGGATCAGATCTAAGTTCCACAGTCCTGTCACATCCAGTCATAAATGGTGGTGGACAATTAAGCAACTAATTGGAAGAGGACGGCGCAGTGGCCCAGTGATTAGAAGTGCTGTCTTACTGAGCCAGGGGCCTGGGTTCGATTCTGGCCTCGGGTAACTGTCTGTGTGGAGTTTGCATGTTCTTCCCGTATTTGCGTGGATTTCTTCCGGGTGCTCTGGTTTCCTCCCACAGTCGAAAGATGTGCGGGTTTGGTGAATTGGCCATGCTAAATTGTTCTCTAGTGTCCAAAAATGTGAGGGTTGGGTGGATTGGCCACGGTAAGTGCGTGGGGTTACGGAAATAGGCGGAGGGAGTTGAACCTAAGTGGGATGCTCATTTGGAGAGTCAGTGCAGACTCAATGGGCCAAATGTCTTCCTTCTTCACTGTATTGATTCTAGGAGGCTCCACAACTATCCCCATCCTCAATGATGGGGGAGCCCAGCACATCTGTGCAAAACATTAGGCTGAAGCATTTGCAACAATCTTCACCAGAAATGCCAAGTGGATGATCTATCTCAGCTTCCTCTGGAGATCCCCAGCATCACAGATACCAATCTTCTGTGAATTCCATTCACTCCATGTGATATCAAGAAACAGCTGAAGACACCTTATCCTTAGGTTATTCTGCAAAGGCTATGGGACCTGACAACATTCTTGATTTAATTTTGATCTGATTTGATTTATTATTGTCACATACAGTGAAAAGTATTGTTTCTTGCGCTATACAGGCAAAGCATACCGTTCATAGAGAAGGAAAGGAGAGAGTGTAGTGTTACAGTCATAGCTGGCGGGTAGAGAAAGATCAACTTACTGCAAAGTAGGTCCATTCAAAAGTCTGATGACAGCAGGAAAGAAGCTGTTCTTGAGTCGGTTGGTACATGATTTCAGACTTTTGTATCTTTTTCCTGACAGAAAAAGGTGGAAGAGAGTATGTCCGGATGAGCGGGGTCCTTAATTATGCTGGCTGCTTTTTCAAGGCAGCAGGAAGTGTAGACGGAGTCATTGTATGGGAGGCTGGTTTGTGTGATGGATTGGGCTACATTCACGACCTTTTGTAGTTTCTTGCGGTCTTTGGCAGAGTAGGAGCCATACCAAGCTGTGATACAACCAGAAAGAATATTTTCTATGGTGCATCTGTAAAAGTTAGTGAGAGTCATAGCTGACATGCTAATCCTGGAAATTATACTGAAGACTTGTGCTCCAAAAATAGCTTCTCCCCGACCAAGCTTTTTCACTGACTCCAACACTTGCATCTATCCGATAATGTGAGAAATCGCACAGGTATGGCACAGGAGACAGAACAACTCCAACCCAACCAATTGCCACCCTATCATTCTATTCATAAGACAATGGCTCCAATCTTTGCAGTATTTAATTTCAGAACTTACTGCTCACCCAATACTGAATGTCAGGTAAAGTGGATAAACTTCCTCAAAGAGATTAAAGAGTTTAGTAGAACCATCTCTAACTAAAGCAGTGTTGAATATAGTTCACTGGTGTGGTAAACCACTGTTAAGCTTATTGCCTGTGTGTGCGTGTGTGACATGCCTGGACATGCCCCTGCCGGTCCTGCCTGAGACTCCTCCCCCCCTGGTCCAGGTATAAAGGTGACTGCTCCCCACCCACCTGCCTCAGTCTCTGGACCAGTTCATCGGCATGGGTGTGCTCCAAGTCTTTTGCGAATAAAAGCCTATTTGTTCTTGCATACAAACTAGTCTTTGCTTGATTGATAGTGCATCCATTTTATTCGCACTACCAGCCACAGCCATCTCTCCCGCTCTCTTGCCCCTGCAGGGAAGAGTAATCTGTGGCTGGTAGTGTACCAGTGATGGTGTATCCCTTTACAGGCCCAGCTTGGTCCTTCTCCAGTGTCTCCTCTTGGACTTGTACTGATCTTGTAGCCGGTTTTCATGCGGATCCACTGTGGAATCAGCCGGTTCTGCTTCAGCTTCTTAGCGAGGAATCGCTTCATCCTGAAGGTTTTGTGGGATGGCATGGCCGCACATCCACTCCGGCAGGAGGGATCGGCTGCAGACAGGCAGCGGAACCCCCCCCGCCCCCGACCAGAGGATGATACGTCACACCCCCTCCCCCCCCCTCCCCCGACCAGAGGATGATCGTCAGAGAGCCGCTCTCTCCGCTTTCTGCTTTTTCTTTCTTTCGCGCCCGGGCGCGCGCTGAATGATTTTTTTCGAACTGCGCATGCGCAGTTCAGAGCTCCAATCGGTCCGCCAGCACTATGCCCCGCCCACAGCACGGATCGGGCCGGAGCCGCAAAACGTGTATGGCGTGCTGGAAAGAGGATTCCAGGCGCGGATCTATTTAACGCCCGGATTCGGCACTTAGACTCAAAATGGTAAAATTCCCCCCTTAGTGTTTAAGGTTCTGAGCTGCGTTTTGAACCCACAACATTTTACAGTAGAGGGCACTATATTGTAGCAAATCAATAGATAGCCACATCAAGATCAACTGTATCCGAGTAAAACGTATGGGAGATTCACCTAATGCCTCTTATCCTCAAAGAGCTTGGCCATTCTATGAAGGTTGGGCGGCACGGTAGCACAGTGGTTAGCACTGCTGCTTCACAGCTCCAGGGACCTGGGTTCGATTCCCGGCTTGGGTCACTGTCTGTGTGGAGTTTGCACATTCTCCTCGTGTCTGCGTGGGTTTCTTCCGGGTGCTCCGGTTTCCTCCCACAGTCCAAAGATGTGCAGGTTAGGTTGATTGGCCATGCTAAAATTGCCCCTTAGTGTCCTGAGATGCATAGGTTGGAGGGATTAGTGGGTTAAAAATATGTAGGGATATGGGGATAGGGCCTGGGTGGGATTGTGGTTGGTGCAGACTTGATGGGCTGAATGGACTCTTTCTGTACTGTCGGGTTTCTATGATTACTATGAAGGTGAACAGTCACAGATCAGGCAGAGCCTTTGGCAAAACATGAAATCTATTCCTCTCCTGCCAAAGTTAAACTCCAGGATCTGGTCAAATAAGAGAGTCAATGTTAAATAACGTTTCTCAGAAGCTTAGCAGCTGCTGAACCATCATATCTAACAAAGTATCTCATCATCTATGCCAGTATCAATCTTCTTAATCAGCTGGAAATCTAACCCTTTTCAAAGATGTTTAGCTGCTTCTGCAAGGGATTATACTAAAAATCAAGAGCAGCGTTGGGAATTTGTCAACACTTGATGCTGTATGGTTTTGAAGAATGATTGGTGAACTTATTGGAATGTAAAACGTTCTGAGTGGGTGGATGTGGATAAGATGTTTCCCTTGGCTGGTGAGTCTAAAACCTAAGGATATGGAAAAAATTATAAGGGATAGGATTTATAGTTATTTGGAGAGTAATGAATTGATAGGTGATAGTCAGCATGGTTTTGTGGCAGGTAGGTCGTGCCTTACTAACCTTATTGAGTTTTTTGAGAAAGTGACCAAGGAGGTGGATGGGGGCAAGGCAGTGGACGTGGTATATATGGATTTTAGTAAGGCGTTTGATAAGGTTCACCATGGTAGGCTTCTGCAGAAAATGCAGATGTATGGGATTGGGGGTGATCTAGGAAATTGGATCAGGAATTGGCTAGCGGATAGGAAACAGAGGGTGGTGGTTGATAGTAAATATTCATCATGGAGTGCGGTTACAAGTGGTGTACCTCAGGGATCTGTTTTGGGGCCACTGCTGTTTGTAATATTTATTAATGATCTGGATGAGGGTATAGTTGGGTGGATTAGCAAATTTGCTGATGACACCAAAGTCGGTGGTGTGGTAGACAGTGAGGAAGGGTGTCGTAGTCTGCAGGAAGACTTAGACAGGTTGCAAAGTTGGGCCGAGAGGTGGCGGATGGAGTTTAATGTGGAGAAGTATGAGGTAATTCACTTTGGTAGGAATAACAGATGTGTTGAGTATAGGGCTAACGGGAGGACTTTGAATAGTGTGGAGGAGCAGAGGGATCTAGGTGTATGTGTGCATAGATCCCTGAGAGTTGGGAATCAAGTAGATAAGGTTGTTAAGAAGGCATATGGTGTCTTGGCGTTTATTGGTAGGGGGATTGAATTTAGGAGTCGTAGCGTTATGTTGCAACTGTACACAACTCTGGTGCGGCCGCACTTGGAGTACTGTGTGCAGTTCTGGTCCCCACATTACAGGAGGGATGTGGAGGCTTTGGAGAGGGTGCAGAGGAGGTTTACCAGGATGTTGCCTGGTATGGAGGGGAGATCCTATGAGGAGAGGCTGAGGGATTTGGGATTGTTTTCGCTGGAAAGGCGGCGGCTAAGAGGGGATCTTATTGAAACATATAAGATGATTAGAGGTTTAGATAGGGTGGATAGTGATAGCCTTTTTCCTCTGATGGAGAAATCCAGCACGAGGGGGCATGGCTTTAAATTGAGGGGGGGTAGTTATAGAACCGATGTCAGGGGTAGGTTCTTTACCCAGAGGGTGGTGAGGGATTGGAATGCCCTGCCAGCATCAGTAGTAAATGCGCCTAGTTTGGGGGCGTTTAAGAGATCCGTAGATAGGTTCATGGACGAAAAGAAATTGGTTTAGGTTGGAGGGTCACAGTTTTTTTTTTTAACTGGTCGGTGCAACATCGTGGGCCGAAGGGCCTGTTCTGCGCTGTAATGTTCTATGTTCTATGTTCTATGGCATCAGCCATTTAAGACTGAGATGAGGAGGAATTTCTTCACTCAGAGGATTGTGAATCTTAGGAATTCTCTACCCCAGAACGCAGTTGTCAATGGGTCACTGGGGTCACTGTAGTGCCCTAATTCCCCCAAGTAGGTGGCTAGTCTGGCTTTTGTGTTCTGTACCTTCAAAAGTTGTATACCAGTTTGAAGGTGATCATATTCTGCTCCCCTATAATGGAAACTGCAGCTCCCATGTCTACCTCCATTTTCAACGGCTGTCTATTTACCAGCAGTTCCACCATTATTGGGGCAACCTTGGTCACAATGATATGATACACTTGCATTGCTTCTTGTTCTGGTATGGATGTACCTGCAAGATGCGAGCCAGTACTGGCCTTGGCCTCTTCCTGGAGCAATACGTGTTTTGGCTGCTCTTGTAACCATGCGTTGTTTGTGCCATTTCACTATGCCTACAACACTGGGGCCCTGCATGCTGTCAGTAAGAACATTTTTTGTTTTCCATCTCCCTCAATATTAATTGCTTGGTAGAAGTAACACACATGCTCTGCATATTGGGCCCAGTATTTCTGTTTATACCATAGGGTTTGAGTTTACCAAAGAGAGATTTTTTTTTTCTTACTGGAGAGGAAGGCTTCTTGTGCTTGACAATAAAGGTTGCCAACAGGAGATGGAAAAAAAAAGCCCTGTTTACTCTTGTCATCAATGTAGTAATTGATGTAGTAATCTAACCAGGTATCACACTGCTTACCATAAAGAAAAGGCTGCTCTCGCAACTTACAGTAACACATGCCCTAAGCTCCAGACCTACAATACTCAGTCCAGACTGAGAACATGCGGTTTAAACTCCCACTGCTCATTTCTCACAGGGAAACTCATGCTCCACGAAGCCCACAGGGAGATCTACTGATGATCCCCCATGTCCTTTGTGGCCACTATAACATCATGCATTCTGAATTTTGCTCAAAAATCACCCTTGCAAAGAGAATTGTTAAGAATGATGTGGTTTTCCTGTGGTACAAAAACTACCAATACCTCTTCGAAGCACTGGAACAGTCATTATCAGCAGCATCGACATTGCAATTTTACAATCCTAAGGAGTCAATTGCCCTGGAGATGGACGCCTCACAGAAAGGTCTGGGAACATGCATACTACATAGAGGTAAACTGATTGCGTTTGCTTCAAAATCTCTGACTGTAACACAATCCAACTACTCCAACATTGAGCAGGAAACATTAGCTTTGGTGTTTGGAATTATGTGTTTACATACCTATCTATCTGGTGAAAGATTTGTGGTAGAGACCAACCACAAGCCATTGGAGATGATTTGGTGAAAACCAGTGCACCGCCAAGATTGCAACGTCTCTTGATAAAGATTTAAGGTTACGACTGAGGTTAAGAACAAACCAGGTAACTTGATGGGCACATCGGATACACTTAGCAAATTGCCTAACCCTGTGAAAATTGAAGATTTACCATTAGTTCTATAAGTTGACCTCCTCGAAATTGAACTTGAAGATGTTCTCCAAATAGATCCGGTGCAATTTGCATAATATGAATGTCAGCAGCTACAAGATGAAATGATGAAAGGTTGCACACTACAGAAACCATCGTTGAAAGATGGCCTGATAGAATTCAGCATGTCCATGAGAACGTGAGACCAGTTTGGCCTTATCAAGATATGCTAGGCATCTCCCCGGAAGTGATTTTTAAAGGCAGGCGGGATGGAATCTTTGCCTGTCTTCAACAACTTTATCATTCACACATGGGCACAGGTTGAACGAAAAGACTCACAAGAGAAACAGTCTCATGGCCAGGTGTAAACAATGACATTGACACTGCCGTCTGGTAGTGTGAGACATATCAAGAGCATACGCCAAGTCAGCACAAAACACCATTGATTCCTCATGAGGTTTCTACCCACCCTTGGTCGAAAATCACATCCAACCTCTTTCATGTCCATGCAACTGGCCCTTTGATGCTTTTAGTGAGTGTTGAGTTACTGTACAAATCATTCGGCCAATCCATTTGTTGCTGGATGGAATGGAGCAGACTTGATGTGTTGGACACCATTTCCTTTGACATAATCCTCAAACTTGTTTGAAGCAAGCTGTGTCCTGTTACTGTTGGCGCAGGTCTACCAAATCTAGCAAATATTTCATTCATCTTTTCAATAGTCTGTTCTGATGTCATGGATTTCATGATCACTACTTCCAGCCATTCAGAATGTGCATCAAGCAATATTAGGAACATGTGTCCCTCTACTGGGCCAGCATAACCTATGTGTACTCTCTGCCATGGCTATCCCAGTAAGAAGTTTAACAACACCAGGTTAAAGTCCAACAGGTTTATTTGGTGGCAAATGCCACTAGCTTTCGGAGCGCTGCCCCTTCGTCAGGTGGAGTGGAGATCTGCTCACAAACAGGGCATACGGAGACACAAACTCAATTTACAGAATAATGATTGGAATGCAGTCTTTACAGATAATCAAGTCTTAAAGGTACAAACAATGTGAGTGGAGAGAGCATTAAGCACAGGTTAAAGAGATGTGTATTGTCTCCAGACAGGACAGCCAGTGAGATTCTGCAAGTCCAGGGGGGTTACAGATAGTGTGACATGAACCCAAGATTCCGGTTTAGGCCGTCCTCATGTGCGCGGAACTTGGCTATCAGTTTCTGCTCAGCGACTCTGCGCCGTCGTGTGTCGTGAAGGCCGCCTTGGAGAACGCTTCCGCGAAGATCAGAGGCCGAATGCCCGTGACTGCTGAAGTGCTCCCCAACAGGAAGAGAACAGTCTTGCCTGGTGATTGTCGAGCGGTGTTCATTCATCCTAATGCCAATGGATACTGATCAGTGCACAATACTGGGTTAATTGTCATCTTAAAATCTCCACATTCTTGCTAAGCCATTAGGTTTTGGTACAGGCACAACTGGGGTAGCCCAATCACTTACAGTAACTAAATCAATGACTACTACTTGGACTAGTCTTTCTAGTTCTTCTTCGAGTTTTGGTCTGATGGTAAATGGTACTGTTCTGACTTTTAGAGATTTTGGCATACTGCCTGGATTAATTTTGAGTTGGACTCAACTCCAGTCATTGAGCCCAGTGAGCTTCCAAACACACTTTTGTACTTTTTCAGAAGTTGCTTTAGTTTGGTCTCGCTGTCAACCAGTTGATATACAGTTCCCCAGTTGAGTTTAATTTTTCCCAACAATGCTCTACCAAATAAAGCAGGAAAATTTCTGTGAACAACATGGAGAGGCAACTCCACTGTTTATCCATTCACTTACACTTTTATATTAATATATTCTTTCAATGGTACGATCTCTTCTGTGTACATTCTTAGGATAACATTTGATGGTTTCAATGTTTTAACTTCTGCTTATAAATTGTCTCAGGTCAATGATACCACAGCCCCAGTATCCACTTCCATTTTGATTTGATTACCATCAAGCTTTGGGAACACCCAAAAATGTTGTGAATCACTGTTTACTGACAAAACTCCTAATGTCAACTCTTGAACTTATGTTGGCACATTGTCTACTAGGGTGTCTTTCTCTTCGCCTGACAGCTGGTAACTTTTTTCCTGCAGACTTGGATGTTTTATTTATCTTGTACATTTCTGCTGTAGGGGAGAAGTTTGCAGTATCCAGCATTCAATATGACCCTTTTTACCACATATCTTACACTTTTTTTTCCAATATCCAGCATTCCCCCACTGAGTGTCCAACTTGTGCATATTGGTGACATGCCTTTTGTTTTGCAGACTTCTTTTACTGGTCTCCACTTTGTGGATCTTTGCCACAATCACTATCTGTGAAGCCTCTTTCATAGATTCATAAGAATCATAGAATCATACAATGCAGTAGAGGCCCTTCGGCCCATCAAGTCTGCACCAACACACGAGAAACACCTGAACTCCCACCTAATCCCATCGAACTGCACTTGCCCCATAGCCTTCAATGTTATGACGTGCCAAGTGCTCATCTAGGTTTCTTTTTAGGATGTGAGGCAACCTACCTTCACTATCCTCCCAGGCAGCGTATTCCAGATCGTTACCACTCTCTGGGTAAAAATGTTTTCCCTCACATGCCCACTAACCTCCTGCCCATCACCTTGAACCTATATCCCCTTGTCACTGACCCTTCGACTAAGGGGAACAGCTGCTCCTTATCCACTCTGTCGATGTCCCTCATAATCTTGTACACCTCAATCAGGTCGCCCCTCAGTCTTCTCTGCTCCAACGAAAACAACCCAAGCTTACCCAACCTCTCTAAATAACTTAAATGTTCCATCCCAGGCCGCACCCTAGTGAATCTCTCCTGCACTCCCTCCAGTGCAATCACATCCTTCCTATAATGTGGCGATCAGAACTGCACACAATACTCTAGATGTGGCCTCAACAAAGTTCTATACAACTCCAAAATGACTTCCCTGCTTTTGTAATCTATGCCTCAATTGATGAAGGCAAGTGTCCCAAACACATTTTTCACCACCCTTCTAACATGCTCTTCTGCCCTCCCAGATGTGTGGACAAACATGCCGAGATCGCTTTGTTCCACAGAACTTTCTAGCATCCTGCCATTCATTGAGTACTCCCTTGTCAAATTACTCCTTCCAAAGTGTATCACCTCACACTTTTCAGTGTTAAATTCCATCCATTTATCTGCCCATTTGACCATTCCGTCTATATCTTCTTGTAGCCCAAGGCACTCAGCCTCACTGTTAACCACCCAACCAATCTTTGTGTCACCCAATGACACTGCAATGTCCACTGCTGATTTCAGGGTCAGTGTTGTTTCCATAAGCAGCTTCTCTGAATAGCTTCATTCTGGAGTCCACACATCAACCTATCATGAAGAATCTCTTCAAACATTGCACCAAATTCACAGCATTTAGCACTCCTTCAGTGGAGTGTCAGGTTAGATTATGTGTCAAGGTTCCAGAGTTTGATTTGAATTCATAACCCTGTGTCAGAAACACGGGTACTTCTGTAAGAGCCAAAGCTGAAGGAACAGAAAGCAGATAAATTTATACAAAAGTAAAATACTGCAGATGCTAGCAATCTGAAATAAAAACAGAAAATGTTGGAAATACTCTGAAGATCAGGCAGCATCTGTGGTGGGAGGAGCAGAGTTAACAAAATGAGCACCTCACAAGTATTAAAATATTCATCTCAATTGTACAAGGCAGAGCCTTATTTAAGATGTCTTGCTTTTGTTATCAACGATAACAACATAAAATATTTTTGGAATTAGCCATCTGTGAAACTCACTCGCTCTTGTTGTGAGCAAGAGCAGCTGGCAGTTATTCGCTCTCACATGTCAATATACAAGTCCCTACCCCCATCTCTTCCGTAAATCTAGCTCTATTTTAAAAGTAGAACTCTATCAGGAAGCTGATAGTTCCGTCTGATAAGTTGGAGATGCTGATTCATTTCTTCTTTTCCACAGCACAGATGTACAAAAACGTTTTGCAAATTTGGTCCCAATTTAAGAAACTTGTTTCTTTTCTCTGCACCGAGCCAACTGTGATACAAACCCCTAGGGTACTGGGACTGGACTTGAAACTCAACAAACCAATGCATTTTTACAGATTATGGAGGGACATATAATAGATGTTGTTTTTTACCTGTGTGTGTGTGTGTGTGTGTGTGTATTTGCAATGTTTGTGCTTGTGTGTGCGTGTTTCCAGTGTGTGTGAGTGTGCGTGTTTTTGCTGTGTGTGTGAGCATATGTGTTTGCGTGTGTGTAATTGTTTGTGTGTGAGTGTGTGTTTGACTGAGTATGTTTGTGTATGTGGGAATGTGTCTGTTTGTGATATGTGTCTGTCTGTGAGAGTGTGTGCGTTTGCGGTGTGTGAGTGTGTGTGCTTTTGATGTGTGCGAGTGTGTGCGTTTGTGGTGTGTGAGTGTGTGAGTTTTTGATGTGTGTGTTTGCGGTGTGTGTGAGTGTGTGTTTGCAGTGTGTGTGAGTGTGTGTGTTTGCGGTGTGTAAGTGTGTGTGTTTGCAGTGTGTGAGTGTGTGTTTGCAGTGTGTGTGAGTGTGTGTGTTTGCAGTGTGTGAGTGTGTGTGTTTGCAGAGTGTGTGTTTGCAGTGTATGATTGTGTGTGTTTGCAGAGTGTGTGAGTGTGTGTGTTTGCGGTGTGTGAGTGTGTGTGTTTATGTGTGAGTGTGTGCGTTTTTGATGTGTGTGAGTGTGTGCGTTTGCGGTGTGTGTGGTTGTGTGTGATTGTGCGCGTTTGCGGTGTGTGAGTGTGTGTGTTTGCAGTGTGTGAGTGTGTGTGTTTGCAGTGTGTGTGAGTGTGTGTGTTTGCGGTGTGTGAGTGTGTGTGTTTGCAGTGTGTGTGAGTGTGTGTGTTTGCGGTGTGTAAGTGTGTGTGTTTGCAGTGTGTGAGTGTGTGTTTGCAGTGTGTGTGAGTGTGTGTGTTTGCAGTGTGTGAGTGTGTGTGTTTGCAGAGTGTGTGTTTGCAGTGTATGATTGTGTGTGTTTGCAGAATGTGTGAGTGTGTGTGTTTGCGGTGTGTGAGTGTGTGTGTTTATGTGTGAGTGTGTGCGTTTTTGATGTGTGTGAGTGTGTGCGTTTGCGGTGTGTGTGGTTGTGTGTGATTGTGTGCGTTTGCGGTGTGTGAGTGTGTGTGTTTGCAGTGTGTGAGTGTGTGTGTTTGCAGTGTGTGTGAGTGTGTGTGTTTGCGGTGTGTGAGTGTGTGTGTTTGCAGTGTGTGTGAGTGTGTGTGTTTGCGGTGTGTGAGTGTGTGTTTTTGATGTGTGTGTGTTTATGTGTGTGAGTGTGTGTGTTTGCGGTGTGTGTGTGTTTGTGGTGTGTGTGAGTGTGTGTGTTTATGTGTATGAGTGTGTGTTTGCGGTATGTGATTGTGTGTGTTTGCGGTATGTGAGTGTGTGTGTTTGCGGTGTGTGTGAGTGTGTGTGTTTGCGGTGTGTGAGTGTGTGTGTTTGCAGTGTGTGTGAGTGTGTGTGTTTGCGGTGTGTAAGTGTGTGTGTTTGCAGTGTGTGAGTGTGTGTTTGCAGTGTGTGTGAGTGTGTGTGTTTGCAGTGTGTGAGTGTGTGTGTTTGCAGAGTGTGTGTGTTTGCAGTGTGTGATTGTGTGTGTTTGCAGTGTGTGTGAGTGTGTGTGTTTGCGGTGTGTGAGTGTGTGTGTTTGCAGTGTGTGAGTGTGTGTGTTTGCAGTGTGTGTGAGTGTGTGTGTTTGCGGTGTGTGAGTGTGTGTGTTTGCAGTGTGTGTGAGTGTGTGTGTTTGCAGTGTGTGAGTGTGTGTGTTTGCAGTGTGTGTGTGTTTGCAGAGTGTGTGTGTTTGCAGTGTGTGAGTGTGTGTGTTTGCAGTGTGTGAGTGTGTGTGTTTGCAGTGTGTGTGAGTGTGTGTGTTTGCGGTGTGTGAGTGTGTGTGTTTGCAGTGTGTGTGAGTGTGTGTGTAATGCGCATTATCAAACACGAGGCTAGATGCTCGGGAAATAAAAGGCTTTTATTTACTGTAATGAAGCAGCCAATAATTATATACATGATCCCAGACTGAGGGGTCCCAGCCAGAGCAGGGACCTTTATACCTCTCCCAGGAGGCGGAGCCCGACTGGGATGTACCACAACACTACAGTACAAACGTGTAACAACCCCACCCTAACCCCAACAGCAACAAGTAGCACAACCCAACAGTAACATATGTACATCCTTGTAGTACTGGCCAGACCCTGGCTCAGTACTATCCAGTGGGAACCAACGATGGTTCACCACATTCACCCCTCTTTTGAGAACAAAGGCCGGCGGGATACAAAAAACAGAATAAAGTGTCATCAGTCTATAAGTTCAGACGGTCAGGGGGACCGCACCGTCGTTGTGACCTCCTCAATACTGGCGGTGACACCGGAGTAGGCACTTGCGGTGGCGTTCTCCCCAAGGCGGCGTCCAGCTGTTCTTCCACGGACTCACAGGCCGGTTGACCCTGAGGTGACGGTAGTCCATGGGGTCCTGACACGCCCTGCAGTGGCGACCATCCTCTGGACTCAGGCAAGCTGTACACGGGAGTAAAAGGGTTAAGCAATGGTCCCGATGCTGCCCGCGCCGTGTCCGGGGGAGAAACAAGAGTTAAGGGGTTTGTAACAGGGGGTATGGGAGCGACAGGGGTTGCTACGTCCCCTGCTGGCGCCAGGTCTCGGATCGAGACCATGTCCTCTCGCCCGTCAGGGTATGCCACATAGGCATACTGAGGGTTGGCATGGAGGAGATGGACCTGTTCGACCAACGGGTCGGACTTGCGGGCCCTTACATGTCACCGCAGGAGGACGGGTCCTGAATACGTCAACCAAGACGGTAATGAGGTCCCCAAGGAAGACTTCCGAGGGAATGAAAACATCCTCTCGTGGGGAGTAGCATTGGTTGCTGTACACAGGAGGGAGCGAATAGAATGGAGCGCATCAGGGAGCACCTCTTGCCAATGGGAGACTGGAAGACGTTTTGACTTCAACGCCAGTAAGACAGCCTTCCAGACTGTAGCATTCTCACGTTCCACCTGTCCGTTACCCCTAGGGTTGTAGCTCGTGGTCCTACTAGTGGCAATCCCTTATGAGAGCAGGAATTGCCTCAAGTCATCGCTCATGAACGACGAGCCCCTGTCGCTGTGAATGTAGCCGGGGTACCCGAACAGGGTAAAGAGACCACGGAATGCCTTGATAACCGTGGCAGCGGATGTATCAGAGCAGGGAACAACAAAAGGGAACCTAGAGTACTCGTCAATGATATTGAGGAAGTACACATTCCGATCTGTTGAGGGAAGGGGGCCCTTAAACTCGACACTCAGTCTCTCGAAGGGACGAGTGGCCTTGACTAAATGTGCCCGGTCAGGTCGGTAAAAGTGCGGTTTGCATTCCGCACAAACCCGACAGCTTCTTGTTACGGACCTGACGTCCTCCACCGAGTAAGGCAGGTTGCGGGCTTTTATAAAGTGGTAGAGCCGAGTGACCCCAGGATAGCACGGGTCATTATGGAGAGCCTGCAAACGATCCTCCTGTATACTGGCGCATGTTCCACGCGAGAGGGCATCCGAGGGCTCATTGAGTTTCCCTGGACGGTACATGATGTCGTAGTTATAGGTGGAGAGTTCAATTCTCCACCGCAAGATCTTGTTATTCTTGATCTTGCCCCTCTGCATGTTATTAAACATGAACGCCACGGACCGCTGGTCCGTGATCAGGGTGAACCGTTTTCCCACCAAGTAATGGCGCCAGTGCCTGATGGCCTCCACAATGGCCTGGGCCTCCTTTTCCACCGCTGAATGCCGAATTTCGGGGCCTTGGAGGGTGCGGGAAAAAAATGCGACGGGCCTGCCCGCCTGGTTAAGTGTGGCGGCCAGGGCGAAATCAGATGCATCGCTCTCCACCTGAAAGGGGATGGACTCGTCAACAGCATGCATCGTAGCTTTCACGATGTCGGCTTTTAATTTATCAAAGGCCAATCGGGCCTCTGGCGTTAGGGGAAAAGTCGTGGACTTAATGAGCGGATGGGCTTTGTCCGCGTAATTGGGAACCCACTGCGCATAATAAGAGAAGAAGCCTAAGCATCTTCTCAGTGCTTTGCACTAGCAGGCAAGGGAAGTTCAGAAAGGGGGCGCATACGGTCTGGATCAGGGCCAATGACCCCGTTTTCCACCACGTATCCCAGGATGGCTAAACAGTGCGTACGAAACACACACTTCTCCCTGTTGTAGGTCAAGTTCAGGCGAGATGCAGTGCGTCGGAAATTCAGGAGATTCGTGTCGTGGTCCTGCTGGTCATGGCCGCAGATGGTGACATTATCCAGGTACGGGAAGGTAACCCGCAGCCCGTTCTGGTCCACCATTCGGTCCATAGCACGCTGGAAGACCGAGACCCCATTGGTGACACCAAAGGGAACCCTGAGAAAGTGATACAAGCAACCATCCGCCTCAAAAGCCGTGTATTGTCGGTCCTCTGGGCGAATGGGGAGTTGGTGGTAGGCAGACTTGAGGTCTATGGTGGAGAACACCCGGTACTGCGCAATCTGATTGACCATATCAGATATGCGCGGGAGAGGATACGCATCCAGCTGCGTGTATCGATTAATGGTCTGACTATAGTCAATGACCATCCGGGGTTTGTTCCCGCTCTTGACCACCACGACCTGCGCCCTCCACGGACTAGCGCTGGGTTGTATGATCCTTTCTTTGAGGAGCCGCTGAACCTCAGATCTAATGAAGATCCGATCCTCAGCGCTGTAACGCCTACTTTTAGTCGCGATGGGCTTGCAGCCTGGCACAAGATTCTGGAACAGGTAGGGTGTGGTGATCTTCAGCGTCGAGAGGCTACAGGCGGGGCGCGTTGGGCAATTTGGAGGCTGCTGCTGTTCTCCCACTGCCAGTGAAGGGAGTGGCCCACTGTACTGTAGGGTTACACTCCTCAAGTGGACCATGAAGTTTAGTCCGAGAAGTATTGGCGCACAAAGGTACGGCAACACTAGGAGCTTGAAATGCTTGTAAACTGTGCCTTGCACCGTCAAAGTTACCACGCAACTCCCTAGCACGGTGACAGACCGGGACCTCGTTGCCATAGAGATTGTCTGTTTGGCAGGTTGAATCCGGAGTCCACACTGCTTCACAGTGTCAGGGTGGATAAAGCTCTCAGTGCTCCCGCTGTCAAACAGGCAATAAATCACGTGGTCATTTACCTGGATGTTCATCATAGATTTGTCAAGTCTATGAGGCTTGGCCTGGTCCAGGATGATCGACGCCACCGTTGGTGCATGAGCGCCACTGCAGGCAGCTGAAATCAACGAGGAGGACCCCTGCTGGTCGTTCGCGGTCGGTGCCGACCAACATGGCCGCTCCCATAGGTCGCACGTGGGTGATGGCGCCAAACTCCGCAACCCTTGGTGGTCACACACCTCCGACTCCGTCGACCGTAATGGCACCGTCCTGGCCTCGCACGTGGACGAACCCCTCGATGATTTCGACGACGAAGAGCCGAGCTCTGAAGAATCGCAGGCCGCACTGCCGTTCCTAGATTTAGATCGGCACACTTTCGAATAGTGCCCTTTCTTACCACAGCCTTAGCGGGACACCGTTGCCGAGTATGCTTCGCTCCCCCACAGAAGTAACACCGCGGGCCGCCCGGAGCTGCTGCCGTCGTCTGGCCCGAGTGTGAGCACGCCATTACGCAGCATTTCGAACCCGAGGGACGAGGAGGGATAGGCGACTGCTCCTGCCAACTGGTCTCCACGTGGTCTTCTGGGTACAATACTAAGCTTTTGGAGGCCGTCTCCAGCATCTCCGCTAGCTCGATTGCCTGGGTAAGGCCAAGGTTACCTTTCTCCAATAATTTAAGTCGAATGTACAACGATCCGACTCCCGCCACAAACGCATCTCGGGCGAGGTCGTTCATGCTCTGCTCAGCCGACACAGCTTTGCAGTTACAGCCCCTGGCTAGTTGTAGAAGCTCGTTTGCATATTCCTCCATCGTTTCGCCAGACTGCCGTCGTCGAGTGGCTAAGAGGTAACGAGCGTGTATTTCATTGGGCGGTTTGATATAACGATTCTTCAGAAGCTCGAGGGCCTTTGTGTAATTGGTGGCCGCACGGATCGCGAGGTAGACAGTGTCGCTTACCCTCGCATGGAGGACCCGGAGTCTGTCATCATCTGTGGTGACCGCTGCGGAGGCTGCCAGGTAGTCTTCGAAACACTTCAGCCAGTGGTCGAAGGTGTTAGAGGCGCCCACTGCACGTGGATCTAATGTAAGGCGTTCCGGTTTCAGGATCTGCTCCATACTCTTTTTTTTTCCTCGACAAGAGTTTAACAACAGTAAATAAAATTGATGCGCGTTATCAAACACGAGGCTAGATGCTCGGGAAATAAAAGGCTTTTATTTACTGTAATGAAGCAGCCAATAATTATATACACGATCCCAGACTGAGGGGTCCCAGCCAGAGCAGGGACCTTTATACCTCTCCCAGGAGGCGGAGCCCAACTGGGATGTACCACAACACTACAGTACAAAGGTGTAACAACCCCATCCTAACCCCAACAACAACAAGTAGCACAACCCAACAGTAACATATGTACATCCTTGTAGTACTGGCCAGACCCTGGCTCAGTATGATCCAGTGGGAACCAACGTTGGTTCACCACAGTGTGTTTGCGGTATGTGAGTGTGTGTGTTTGCGGTGTGTGAGTGTGTGTGTTTGCAGTGTGTGAGTGTGTGTTTGCAGTGTGTGTTTGCGGTGTGTGAGTGTGTGTGTTTGCAGTGTGTGAGTGTGTGTGTTTGCGGTGTGTGAGTGTGTGTGTTTATGTGTGAGTGTGTGCGTTTTTGATGTGTGTGAGTGTGTGTGTTTGCGATGTGTGAGTGTGTGTGTTTGCAGTGTGTGTGAATGTGTGTGTTTGCGGTGTGTGAGTGTGTGTGTTTGCGGTGTGTGAGTGTGTGTGTTTGCAGTGTGTGAGAGTTGTGTGTTTGTTTTTGTGAGTGTGTGCGTTTGCAGTGTGTGGGGTGTGTGTATTTCTAGGCCTCAGCCAACCAGAGGACACCCAGCAAGGTAATCACAGGTCATGGGCCAGAATGATCAGCAGCATTCCTCTACTTTAGCTGCACTTGGGGTTCACAAGTCATTATACTTTGTACATGCTAATCTTTGTGCGTCTCTTAGTGCCCCTTGCTTTGGATGCCTCTAATCACTTGCTGTATCTGCATACTAACGTTTTGTGATTCATGTATCAGCACAGCCAGATCACGCTGTACCAGAGTTCTGCAATCTCTCTCCATTTAAATAAAATACTGCTTTTTCCACCAAAGTGGACAAGTTCACATTTTCTCACATTAAACAAATTCTGCAAAATTTCTTCCCACTCATTTAATCTATCAATATCCCATAGTGGACTCCTTACCTCCTCTTGACACTCCTCAGTTTCCTACCTATCTTGATGCCATTAGCAAATTTAGCTACCATACAATCAGTCCTCTCATCAACGTCATTGATATCATTTGTAAATAGTTGAGTCCCAACATTGATCCCTAAGACACTTTACTAGTTACAGCTTGCTCACCTGAAAATGAACCATTTATCCCTACTCTCTGCTTTATGTTAGCTAACCAATCCTCTAGCCATGATAATCTGTAATCCGGTACACCATGAGATCTTATCTTGTATAGCGACTCTTGATGTGGCACCTTATTAAATGACTTTTGGAAATCCAAGTACACCACATCTACAGGTTCCCCTTCATCCAAGTAGTGTGTTATTTCCTCAAAGAACTTGAATAAATTAGTTAAACACAATTTCTCTTTCACAATACTATATTGACTCTGTCTTACGATTTTCTAAATATCCTACTATAATCTCCTTAGTAAAGGATTCTAGCAATTTCCCTATGACAGATGATAGGCCAACTGTAGTTCTCTGCTTTCTATCTTCCTCCTTTCTTGGATTGTGTTGTTACATTTGTTATTTTTCAGTCTGCTGGGACACTTCCTGAATATAAAGAATTTTGGAAGATTATAATCAATGCCTCTAGTTCTGCAACCACTTCTTTTGGGACCCTAGGATACAGACAGTCAGGCCTGGGAACTTGTCAGCCTTTAGAATCATGGGGGCGATTTTCCCAAAAGTGCTGAATTGGCGAGTAAACTGGTGTAAATCATTACTGTTTTTTTAGTTCAACTTCAGACCCGAATCTTCCACACTCTGTGCAATGCAGAGATCACAATTGTGAATCTCATTAAAAGCTCAGGGGGCGGGGCCTATTCACGCCAGAGTCTGACTGTGCCAGGCTTCTGCGCATGTGCAGTGGCCCCGGTCTGTCAGTCTCCACATTTGCTGGCCAGCACGATCGCTGGCCAGCTCAGGACACCTGCAGTGCTGTCCCTCCAGTCCCCCCAGCATGGCCCGATTACAGCCCAATCGCGGCCCCCCACAAGCATTCCTGAGCCAGCCCCGACCACCCTCCCCCAACCCCCCCCCCCCAACCCGTAGCTCCCTGATCTCCCCCCCTCCAGCAGTGATGATCCCCCCACCCCACCCCATGGGAGGCAGACCACCCCCCAGGAAGCAGATGTCCCCCCGGCAGGGCACCCACCCCCCAGCCCATCCCAATCATTGCCCTCCCTCCAGCCCGACCGATCCCAATTCAGAGTGGCAGCAGGACCCCCCACCCCCACCGATCGCCCCCTAGGCCTCGTCCTTTGGCCCTGCAGCCTAGACCCCGCCCCCTTGGCACTACCCAATGCCTAGTGGACATTTCCAAGGTGCCCCCTGGGCATGGGCACTTTGCCCATTTTGTGGAGATGCCAGCATTGGACTGGGGTAAGCAAAGTAAGAGGTCTCACAACACCAGGTTAAAGTCCTGATAGCCAAGTTCGGCACACATGAGGACGGCCTCAACCGGAATCTTGGGTTCATGTCACACTATCTGTAACCCCCACCATTTGCCTGGGCTTGCAAAATCTCACTAACTGTCCTGGCTGGAGACAATACACATCTCTTTATCCTGTGCTTGGCCCTCTCTCCACTCACATTGCCTGTACCTTTAAGACTTGATTACCTGTAAAGACTCGCATTTCAACCATTATCTTGTAAATTGAGTTTGTGTCTGTACATGCCCTGTTTGTGAACACAACTTCCACTCACCTGATGAAGGAGCGAGACTCCGAAAGCTTGTGCTGCCAAATAAACCTGTTGGACTTTAACCTGGTGTTGTGAGACTTCTTGCCTGTGATGTGGAGATGCCGGCGTTGGACTGGGGTAAACACAGTAAGAAGTTTAACAACACCAGGTTAAAGTCCAACAGGTTTATTTGGTAGCAAAAGCTTTTGCTACCAAATAAACCTGTTGGACTTTAACCTGGTGTTGTTAAACTTCTTAAGGTGCCTGTGCCCAGGGGGCACCATTCCCCATGCCTCCCGACCCCCTGGAGGACTCCGATTACCCCCCTGCGGGGTCTGCCGCTAGTGCCCTGCAAGCGGGGAGCTACTCTAAACCCCGCCGGAGTGGAATACTCCTCGTGGGGTGGGAGATGCTAAGGGAACCGGAGAATTCCGTGCTGGGCCCGATAACCACATTTAAAATATATTTTAAAAAGATTTAAATGACTTACCTCTCTTCCAGCACAGTCCCGACTGCGCCTGTTTTCCGGCTGTGGGAAACGCGCATGCATCGGGAACGCTTCCACGAATCCTGCAGAATAGCCAACACGCGATTCTCCCATCCTGACATGCCAAAAAACATGTGCATAGGGTTGGGAGAACCAGGCCAATAGAATCCCTATAGTGCAGAAGGAGGCCATTTGGTCCATTGAGTCTGCACCAACTCTCCTACAGAGCATCCTACCCAGGCCCACCCCCTACTCTACCCCCTATCCCCATAACCCTACACATTTACCCTGCTAATCCCCTAACCTACACATTTTGGGACACTAAGGAGCAATTTGACACAACCAATTCACCTAATCTTCACATCTTTGCACTGTGGGAGGAAACTGGAGCACCTGGTGGAAACCCATGCAGACATGGGGAGAACATGCAAACTCCACACAGCCACGTCAAGGCCAGAATTGAACTCAGGTCCTTGGCATTGTGATGCAGCTGTGCTAACCACTGTGCCACGCCCTTTAGACCTTTAGGTCTAAAAGTTTTTCTCTTTACCTTTTCCTTGATGATGGTGATTATTTTAAGCTTTTCCCTCCCTTTCACCACTTGATTTTTAGGTACCTTTGGGAAGTTTTCTGAACCTTCTACAGTGAAAGACACAAAATACCTGCTCAACACTTCTGCTATTTCTTTCTTTTTCATGGATTAATTCCCCAGACTCACTATCTAGAGGACCAACATTCACTTAAGTTACTTGTTTCCTTTTTAAATACTTGTCGAAACTCTTACTATACTTTTATATTTCTAGCTAGCTTTCGCTCATACCTTAATTTCTCCCTCTTTTTTTTAGCCTTTCTTTACTGATTATTAAAATTTGTCCAATCTCTGACCTATCACTTATCCTTACAGATTTGTACAGTATATTTTTCAATTTGCGCTATCCTTAACTTCTTTATTTAACCACGGATCAGGCATCCTTCTCAAAAAGCCTTTCTTACTCACTGGGATAAATCTTAGCTGAGAGTTATTAATCATCTTAAAATTCTGCCCAACATCTCCACTATCCTACCTTTTAAACTAGTTTGTCAATTCACTTTAGCCAACTTTGCTTTTATATCCTTATAATTATCTTTATGTAGGTTTAAAACACTAGCAACTGATTCACACTTCTCACCTTCAAACAGAATGTGAAATTCCATCATGCTATGATTACTATTGTCTTGGAGCTTCTTTACTATGAGGTCATTGATTAAACCTGCTCCCTGGTTGGCTCAATGACACATTGCTCTAAGAAATCGGACCGAAAACACTCTGTGAATTCTTTTTCAAGGCTACATTTGCCAATCTCATTCATCCAATGTACATGAAGATGAAAGTCAAAGAACAAAGAAAAGTACAGCACAGGAACAAGCCCTTCTGCCCTCCGAGCTTGCGCCAATCATGATGCCTGCCTAAACTAAAACCATATGCACTTACGGAGTCCGTATCCTTCCATTCACATTCTATTCATGTATTCATCTAGTTGCCCCTTAAGTGCCGCTATCGTACCTGCTCCCACCACCTCCCCAGGCAGCGCGTTCCAGACATTCACTACCCCCTGCCTCGCACATCTCCTCTAAATTTTTCCACATACACCTTAAACCTATGTCCCCGACTACTTGACTTTTCTACCTTAGGAAAGAGTATCGGACTATCCACTCTGTCCATGACACTCATAATCTTGTAAACATCTAACAGGTCAGCCCTCAACCTCCGTCATTCCAGTGAGAACAAACCAAGTTTATCCAACCTCTCATCATAGCTAATACCCTCCAGACAGGCAACATTCTGGTAAACCTCTTCTGTACCTTCTTATCTATGATTATTGTAGCAGTTTTCTTATACCCTGTGGTGAACCATAGATGGTTACCACTATGGGTACTGAACCATAGATGGTTAGCACTATGGGTACTTGTACATATGTTACTGTTGTTACTGTTGGGGTTAGGGTTGGGGTGTTCTACCTGTTGGTATTGTTCTGTGGTACACTCCGGTTGGCTCCGCCTACCTGTAGGAGTATAAAGGTCACTGCACTTCCTAGTGACCCTTTAGTCTGGGATTGTATTGTTAAGCAGTATGCTCCATTCTTGTTACTAATAAAAGCCTTTATTTCCCGGGTGCGATCCAGCCTCCCGAGTGATTTAATCACGCATCATACCCCTTTTATTTCTTCCTATATGCTCTGTCCAACAGTGTGACTACTTTTAGGTGACCAAGTAACTACTCCCATAAGTTACCTTTCCTTTGTTTCAATTTCTTATCTCTATCCAAACTAATTCTACATTAATAACATCCTTTTCCTCATTTCCTGTCATTCTGAAATGTCAAATACCCTTCAATATTCAGGTCCCACTATTGGATGGCTATCAGGTCACATATTTTTATTTCTATACGTGCTAACAATTCATCCATTTTGTTACAAATGTAGCACACGTTCAAATGTAGAGCCTTTAACCTTTTCTTTTGACCATTTTTACAATCTCTGGACTTACCTAAAGTGTAGTCCTTGTCCCAAGAATATATTGCTGAAGTCAAATGGGTGGCGAGAATAGGTCTGACATAAGATAGCACCTTAGTATGTAAACATCCTTAATGCTGCCCAAGAATTATGAACAGATCTAATCTCTGCATCCTGCTACATCTAGTCATGAATGGTAGTGCCCAATTAAACAACTCACTGGCGGAGGAGGCTCCACAAATATCCCCATGCTCAATGATGGGGGAGTCCAGGACATCAGTGCAAAATATAAAGCTAAAACGTTCGCAACAATTTCCAGAAGTGCCAAGTGGATGATCCATCTCGGCCTCCTCCGGAGATCCCCACCATCACAGATATCAATCTTCAACCAATTGAACTCACTCTACATAATATCAAGAAATATCTGAAGGCATAGGATACTGCAAAGGCTATGACGATATTCCAGCAATAATATTTAGCATGGCTAATCCATCTAACCTGCACATCTTTGGACTGTGGGAGGAAACCCACGCAGACACAGGGAGAACGTACAATCTCCACACAGACGATCACCCAAGGCCAGAATTGAACCTGGGTCCCTGGCACTGTGAGACAGCAGTGCTAACCACTGTGCCACCGTTCTGTCAATAATAATGAAGACTTGTGCTCCAGAACTTGCCATGCCCCAATCTAAGCTGTTCCAGTAGAGCTGTAACACTGGCACCTACCAAGCAATGTGGAAAATTGCCCAGGTATGTTCGTACAAAAACCAGGACAAATTCAACCCAACCAATTACCACCCCATTCTCAATCATCGGTGAAGTGATGGAAGGGATGATCAACAGTACTATCAAGTGGCACTTGTTTAGCAATAACCTGCTCACTGATGCTTAGTTTGCGTTTCTCCAGGGTCACTCAGCTCCTGACCTCATTACAGCCTTGGTTCAAGCACAGTGAAAAGATCTGAACTCCAGAGGTTGGTGAGAGTTATTGCCCTTGACATCAAGGCAGCATGTGACCAAATGTGGCATCAAGGAGGCCTGGCAAAACTGGAGTCAATGGAAATCGGGGGAAACTCTCCACTGGTTGGAATCATACCTGGCACAAAGGAAAATGGTTGTGGTGGTTGGAGATCAATCATCTCAGCTCCAGGATGTCACTGCAGGCGTACTTCAGGGTAGTGTCCTCGGCCCAACCATCTTCAGCTGCTTCATCAATGATCTTCCTTCCATCATAAGGTCAGATGTGGAGATGTTCGCTGATGACTGCACAATGTTCAGCACCATTCACGATGCTTGGAGCTGCACACACTGGGATCTGATGGAAATACAAACATCTGCCAGCACTCATAAGCAGAAAAGCATGTGTTCATGTTTAGGGCGCTGACCCAATTGTGGAATATTTATCTCTTTTCCACTAATTTGCTTTATTTTCTTTATTCAATTCCTGATGAGTTTAGAAATCAAACCGGACTCCAGCAGCTGTCACGTTTCTGGCCCAAAAATGAACTAACATTTTGTGCGGGATTTTCTGGCGATGCTCGCCCCAAGGCTGGAAATTCCCACCCGAGATCAACGGACCTTTGCATGGTCCGCTGAATTTTCTGTACTGTCCGCTACGATTCCCATGGCATGCAGGGTGTGGAAATTCCCCCAATTGGCTAATAGAAATAAACTCACAACTTGTCCGATACTAATAAACATACACACCTTGTCCAATATCAATAAACTCACATCTGGTCCAGTACTACTAAACACATAGCTGGTCGAATGCTAACAATAATCTCATACCTGGTCCAATAGAAATAAACACAAATTCATATACTCATAAATGAGGAAACACTCCAGTTCCAAAACAAATAAACGTCCACCTAGTCCTATACTAATAAACACAAACCTGGCCAATGCCAATAATGTCACACTTGATCCATTATTAATTAATGTACATCTGGTCCATAAGTAACCAACAAAACCTGGCCATTAATAATAATCTCACATCCAATCTAATATTAATAAACTGACAATTGTGCAATGTTAATAAACTCATGGTTACAAGCAAAATACTGCAGATGTTGAAATCTGAAACAAAACAGAAAATGCTGGAAAATCTCAGCAGGTCTGACAGCATCTGTGGAGAGAGAATAGAGCCAACGTTTCAAGTCAGGATAACCCCAAAGGGGAGATTTTCCAGCATTTTCTGTTTTTGTTAATAAACCCATATATGGTCCAATAAAAATAAACTGACATTTGAGCCAATACTAAGAAACTCACACTGGGTCCAATGCCAATACTTAAACATCTTGTCCAATAGTAACATACTCACACCTCATCCAATACTAATAGACAAAGACTGGACATATATTGTTAGACTCACACCTGGTACAATATTAATAAACAGCCATAGTATTAGAGGATTGGATGGAGAGAAATTTGTTGAGTGTATTCAGGAGGAATTTCTCATTCAGTATGTGGATGGCCCGACTAGAGAGGGGGCAAAACGTGACCTCCTCTTGGGAAATAAGGAAGGGCAAGTGACAAAAGTGTTAGTGTGGTTTCACTTTGGGACCAATGACCATAATTCCATTAGTTTTAAGATAGCTATGGAGAATGATAGGTCTGGCCCAAAAGTTAAAATTCTAAATTGGGGCAAGGTTAATTTTGATGGTATCAGGCAGGAACTTTCAAAAGTTAATTGGGGGAGTCTGTGAGAAGGCAAAGGGAAGTCTGGTAAGTGGCACACTTTCAAAAGTGTGTTAACCAGGGCTCAGGGTAAGTACATTTCTCTTGGAGTGAAAGGCAAGGCTGGTAGAAGTAGGGAACCCTGGATGACTCGGGATATTGAGGCCCTGGTCAAGAAGAAGAAAGAGGCACATGACATGCATAGGCAGCTGGGATCAAGCGAATCCCTTGAAGAATATAGGAGGTGTAGGAGTAGAGTTAAGAGAGAAATCAGGAGGGCAAAAAGGGGATACGAGATTGTTTTGGCAGATAAGGCAAAGGAGAATCCAAAGAGCTTCTACAAATACATAAAGGGCAAAAGAGTAACAAGGGAGAGAGAAGGGCCTCAACAAGGTATCTATGTGCAGATCCACAAGTGATGGGTGAGATCCTAAATGAATATTTCTCATCAGTATTTACTATTGAGAAAAGCATAGATGTCAGGGAACTTGGGGAAATAAATAGTGATATCCTGAGGAGTGTACATATTACAGAGAAGGAGGTGCTGGAAGTCTTAAAGCACATCAAGGTAGATAAATCCCCGGGACTTGATGAAGTGTATCCCAGGACATTGTGGGAGGCTAGGGAGGATATTGCGGGTTCCCTAGCCGAGATATTTGAATCATCGATAGTCACGAGTGAGGTGTCTGAAGATTGGAGAGTGACAAATGTTGTGTCTTTGTTTAAAAAGGGCTGCAGGGAAAAGCCTGGGAACTACAGGCCAGTGAGCCTCACATCTGTGGTGGGTAAGTTGTTGGAAGGTATTTTGAGAAACAGGATCTACAGGCATTTAGAGACGCAAGGACTGATTAGGGACAGTCAGCATGGCTTTGTGAGTGGAAAATCATGTCTCACAAATTTGATTGAGTTTTTTGAAGGGGTAACTAAGAAGGTAGTTGAGGGCAGTGCAGTTGATGTTGTCTACATGGACTTTAGCAAGGCCTTTGACAAGGTACCGCATGGTAGATTGTTGCTTATGGTTAAATCTCACAGGATCCAGGGTGAGGTATCTAAATAGATACAAAATTGGCTTCTTGACAGAAGCCAGAGGGTGGTTGTAGAGAGTTGTTTTTCAAACTGGAGGCCTGTGACCAGCGGTGTGCCTGAGGGATCAGTGCTGGGTCCACTGTTATTTGTCATTTATATTAATGATTTGGATGAGAATATAGGAGGCATGGTTAGTAAGTTTGCAGATGACACTAAGATTGGTGGCACAGTGGACAGTGAAGAAAGTTATCTCCGATTGCAAAGGGATCTTGATCAATTGGGCCAGTGGGCTAACAAATGGCAGATGGTGTTTAATTTAGACAAATGGGAGGTGATGCATTTTGGTAGATTGAACCAGGGCAGCACTTGCTCAGTTAATGGTAGGGCGTTGGGGAGAGTTACAGAACAAAGAGATCTAGGGGTACATGTTCATAGCTCCTTGAAAGTGGAGTCACAGGTGGACAGAGTGGTGAAGAAGGCATTCAGCATGCTTGGTTTCATCCGTCAGAACATTGAATACAGGAGTTGGGACATCTTGTTGAAGTTGTACAAGACATTGGTAAGGCCACACTTGGAATACTGTGTGCAGTTCTAGTCACCCTATTATAGAAAGGATATTATTAAACTAGAAAGAGTGCAGAAAAGATTTACTAGGATGCTACCGGGACTTGATGGTTTGAGTTATAAGGAGAGGCTGGATAGACTGGGACTTTTTTCTCTGGAGCATAGGAGGCTGAGGGGTGATCTTATAGAGGTCTATACAATAATGAGGGACACAGATCAGCTAGATAGTCAATATCTTTTCCCAAAGGTAGGGGAGTCAAAAACTAGAGAGGATAGGTTTACGGTGAGAGGGGAGAGATACAAAAGTGTCCAGAGGGGCAATTTTTTCACACAGAGGGTGGTGAGTGTCTGGAACAAGCTGCCAGACGTAGTAGTAGAGACGGGTGCAATTTTGTCTTTTAAAAAACGTTTAGATAGTTACATGGATAAGATGCATATAGAGGGATATGGGCCAAATGCGGGCAATTGGGATTAGCTTAGGGGTTTAAAAAAAAGGTGGCATGGACAAGTTGGGCCAAAGGGCCTGTTTCCATGCTGTAAACCTCTATGACTTTATAACTCACACCAGATCTAGGTGACAAGATGGCAAAATGGTTGGCACTGCTGTCTCACAGGGCCAGGGACCCAGGTTCAATTCCAGGCTTGCACGTTCTCCCCTGTCTGCATGGGTTTCCTCCGGTTGCTCCGGTTTCCTCCCACAGTCTGAAAGACGTGCTGGTTAGGTGCATTGACCCGAACAGGCGCTGGAGTGTGGCGGCTAAGAGAATTTCATAGTAAGTTCATTGCAGTGTTAATGTAAGCCTTACTTGTGACTAATAAATAAACTTTAACCTGAAAATAATAAACATAGACCTGGATCAATAGTAATAAACATACATCTGGTTTGATACTAATAAACACACACCTGGGGTTCAATACTAATAAACTCACACCTGATTTGATACAGATAAACACACAACTGATTCAATACTAATAAGTACACATCAGTTTCACAAGTAATAAACACTGTTAGGGTCTTGGACCAGAATCCCAAATTACATTAGGAAGCTAGACTAAACCTTTTTTTTATTTTGGCATAAGCAAGTTTTATTCACAACACAGTTTAAATGTAACTCTAACAAGGAAGGCAGCTTAACCATTAACAATTGAACAACATTTTGAAAATGAAAGAAAACAACTTCAATTTCTAACTTATCACTGGTTCACTTCCAAATAAGCAACATTTTCTTATAGACTTAAAATTTCACTTTAAATACAGTTAGCAACCATAAATATATTTGCTGTAAAGAGTGCACACAAGCTCAAAGGCTTCATAGGGTTTTGATTTTTGGAGAAATTTGTAGACCTCTGTCTTTAAACAAACCCCAACCAAAACTGAATGCTGTTTTTCTCTGCTACAAACGTAGCTCCTCCTATTAATCACATTATCACATGATGCTGTCAATCAACCTAATCAAAAGCCTCAGGGGCTATCTTCATCTACAACCAAAAATCCATTAGATCTCTCCTAAGTAAAGACTACATGGCTGAGTTGTATTTCTTTCAAACATACCTTTGGAAAAAACTGAATCTTAAAACATTCCCATTAAACTAAAATATATCAATAGCACACCATCATCACAAAACACACCTGGCTCAACACTAACGAACCCACATCTGGTTCAACGCTAACGAACCCACACCTGGTTCAATATTAACAAACACACACCATAGAACCATAGAAAATTACAGCTCAGAAACAGGCCTTTTGGCCCTTCTTGTCTGTGCCGAACCATTTTTTGCCTAGTCCCATGACCTGCATTTGGACCATATCCCTCCACACCCCTTTCATCCATGAACACGTCCAAGTTTTTCTTAAATGTTAAAAGTGACGCCGCATTTACCACTTTATCCGGCACTCATTCCACACTCCCACCACTCTCTGCGTGAAGAAGCCCCCCCTAATATTCCCTTTAAACTTTTCTCCTTTCACCCTTAACCCATGCCCTCTGGTTTTTTTCTCCCCTAGCCTCAGCGGAAAAAGCCTGCTTGCATTCACTCTATCTACACCCATCAAAATCTTATACACCTCTATCAAATCTCCCCTCAATCTTCTATGCTCCAGGGAATAAAGTCCCAACCTGGTTCAATACTAATAAACTCACACCTGGTTCAATACTAATAAACTCATATCTGTTCTGATTCTCTTAAACTCACAAATGGTTCAATGCTAATTAACACACACCTGGTTCAATACTCAGCAACCACACCTGGTTCCACATTAATAAATTCACACCTAGTTCAAAACTAATAAACAGACACATGGGCAGTGTCAAGGGGTGGGCCTAAGGGGATGGTGCCTCACAGGGCGGGGCAATATGGGCACAGAAGAGAGAGGAGATGTCGGTAGGAGGGGGGAAGGGGGAACTCTGCATCGAGGGGTGAGGAATGGTTTTGGGACCACTGATCGCAGGTTGTGGCTGCCATTCAGGAGGCCGGCGATCAGGGGATCTGTGCGGGTGGGGTGGGCGATGTCAATGAGGGGAGTGGTGGTTGACAGATCTCCCATATACTGTGTACACTTGTACACATGGGAGATCAGGGCTCATTCCTAGCAGTCTGCAGCTGGCTTCCCTGGTGAGCTTAGGCTCTGTCCTCCCTCCTACCGACGTAAAACACACTACTGCCGAAGAAATTGGCAGAGTGTGGGAAATTTGAGTGGGACTGCTTGCTGAAAAAACTGTCTGGTTTTCAGACTTTTGTATTTTTGGGGGAAAATTCAGCCCGTCATTTGTAAGCATATTGTCAGGAAAATTGAGTGAGAGCCTATCGATTTTTCTCTAATATTTCATGGGAAGTGGACATCAATAATAGCAAGGCCATCATTTGTGCCCCATCCCTCTTTGCCTTTGAAGTAATTGGCTTGTTAGACTACTTCAGAGGGCAGTTAAGAGGCAACCACATTGCTCATGTAGGCCAAACCAGGTAAAGGTGCCATTAGTGAACCAAATGGGTTTTTATGACAATTGACAATTGTTTTGTGGTCATCATTGCTGAGACTAACTTTCAATTCCAGATTTTCTTTGATCTCAAATTGCACCAGCTGCCATGGTAGGATTTAAACCCTTTCCCCCAGACCATTGGCCTGGGCCTCTGGAGTACTAGTCAGTGACAATCATATCCACATCTGGTCTGGCTTCCATGTGACTCCAGCCTCACACTGCGTAATTATATTGGAGCTTTGGGACATGGACAAGAAAAGAATAAGATCCATCCAGTTTGCCTTCTACCATGATATACCAATTATGAAATTGTTGAATAATTATAGCCATCAATTTCTACTAATTATTCCCCAATGGATCCAAACATGATATGAAGAAAGCCCAGTGGTGAAGATCTCTGTGAACCTTTGGTCTCTGCCAAACCTGCTACAAGTGTGACTTTTAACACCTCCTGAAGTGCTAGCAAGCTATTCAGCTGTAATTAACTGCTAGAATGATGAATAGGCATGGGTAGTAACTGTGGTCTTGACAGTGTTGTCTCAATCCTGACCATTAAAAAACTCAGATTGATAGCTCAAATCATTGGTCAGCCAGGAATTACATTACTAAATATCTCAGAGCAATTCTGATCATTTCACCTGCAGCAAAAAGAAAATAGTTCTTTTTCATAAATTGAAAAACCGAGGTGGAACATCAGAATGACAGCATTGAATGGTCGGAAGGGACCCCAAAGTGAATGAAGAAGTAGGGACTGTGCAGTGTCAAGTTTAGGGAAAGGGAGACTGAGGGAATTAACACATTCCAATGGTAGAAATAAATGATGTTGGAGTGAAGACAATGTGATGTGTCTTTTGAAATCAACATGGAGGGAATGCCCAAAGAGGAAGATTAATTGGACCAAATGATCAACAAGATTTTTGTTGTCCGTAGAGGATTTAGTGTCATTCAAGTTTTTTGAAGGAGGCTCATGAAGGAAACCAACTGTGAACTGTATGAAGGAACCCATTGAAGTCAATAGAAAGTAAGATCTGCACAGTGTAAAATAAGCAGTCAATCCAGTTCCATCGGTTTCCTGCTGGCTGGGTTAGGCTAAAATTATCCCCAAAGATTGGCTGAGTTGGTTTCAAACCTGACCAGGCCCAAGAAAGCCACCAAGTTATGTTTCTGTGTATTCCTGCATTGAGTAAATAAAGGGATTCTGGTTACTGCATGGGTCTGAGGTACTCTGAGGTAAATCCCATAAGAGTTTGCAAGTTCGCAGATGGCTGAAGTCTCCACACCAAGCCCAACCCACTGAAACCACAAGTGGCTCTCTCTCAAGGTCACAACACTTCAAACAGCACCAGTAGCAACCAGTCATTAGTGACATGGTTACTGTGGTCTGGGTGGTGCAGGGGTAAGGGAACCAGTCTTGACACTGATCGAATTGTCAGATACAGGAAGCTGAACCATTCTTTGAAGAGGATGCAATCTCTTTCCTGATAATGTCAGTGTTTTGAAACTTCCTCTTTTGATTTGAATCATGTGCCGTGTAATGATCACATTGGTTCTGGGGTAAGAGACTGATAAAATGTTTCTGAGCAAAGTGTAAAAGAACAAATTCTAGTTCAAGCAGAGCTGTTATTTCAATGTTTTAATTACTTTATAGAGACTTACCATGTTTCAAGGAAGACATTTGAACCATTAATCTATCTGCTGTGACGTTTCTTAGTAATTCTGAGTGTGAAAGAAGCCAAATTTAAAACACACTTAATCCTGAGCCAAACCACAGCTTCATTCCAGCCCAGCCCCCAACCACTGTTGCTATTTAAAAAGCCGAGAGTCCGATTCTTATCCACTTGATCACGTTACCAAAAAAGCAGATGTGAGTAAAAAGAGATGTAAGGACTAACGGACAGCATGTCCATGTTTAACTCTCCTCTCAGGATTCATCCAAGCATAGAATAGAGAAAGTCAAGACCCTGTCAAAAGGGAATTATAAGACTCTCCTGCATAACCGAAAAAACACATCTCACAGATATACTTTGCACTGTCCTTTATGTATTAATTCCAAGTCAGGATGGTGTGGGTGGGAGAAGAATTTGCAAATGGTGATGTTCCTGTGCATCCGGTGCTCTTATCCTTCCAGGTGGTAGAGCTCATGGATTTGGAAGGTGCTGTCGAAGGAGCCTTGATGAGTTGTTGCAGTACATCCTGTAGATGATACACACTGCTGCTACTGCTTGTCAGTGGTGGAGTGATGTGACTGTTTGAGGTAATGGATGGGATGCTGATCAAGCAGGCTGCTTTGTCCTGGATGTTGTCAAGGTGTTGTTGGAACTGCACTCATCCAGACAAGTGGAGAGCATTCCATCACACTCCTGACTTGTGCCTTGTAGATTGTGGACAGGCTTTGGGGAATCAGAAGGTGACTTGTTCTCCACAGACTCTGACCTACTCTTGTAGCCACAGTATTTATGTGGCTAGTCCAATGCAGTTGCTGAACCTTGTATCTGGGTAGAATGTTGATTAGTTATTCTTTGGACCCCAATTCTATTCTATCTTGAAATTAAATGGGCAGTTCACAACTGCTTACAACCTGACAACATCAACATTGTCCATGGACTTTGGAGACTACCAGCCTAAACACAGATGCTGCTGCCATTCATTGTCTCCAAATGCTGTCTTACAAATGAGATGTTAAACTGAGGCCAGTCTATCCCTTCAGGTAGAAGTAAGAAATTTAATTGTTCTATTTTGAAGAAGAGCAGCGGAGTTATCCATATTGTCCTGGCCAATATTTATCCCTCATGCAGCACCACAAAAATAGACAATCTGGTCATGGATGCATTGCTGTTCATGAGATCTTGCTGTGTGCAAATTGGCTGCTGTGTTTCCTACATTACAACAGTGATTACACATCAAAAATATTTCATTGGCTGAAAAGTATCCCAACTCATCCACTGGCTGTGAAAAGCACTATTTAAATGCAAATCTGACTTTTTTGTTGCATGGTCCTAAGAAATAGCCAACTTCTTATTCAACCATTACTGCTGAGTGTCTTTCAGTTGTTGCTTCATCATTTGTAGTTGCCACATCTGCTGCACATGTGCAGTAAAATAGGAAACCAAAGGCTTCCGTTTCTGTTTTCAGACTGAATGCCATCCTGAAATTATTGAAATTTGAAAATCTCTGGGATCGATATTCCTCTTTTCCCGATTTTTTTCCCCCTCCTATCATGGGGGAGGTTGGACCATGAATTCACTGAGAGCAGCCCCTGGAAACCCCAGCGAGGTGATGCTGGTGTAGCAGGAGCAGGGTCAGCAGTAATCCACCAGCCCCTGACTTACGCGGGCACCCAATGACGTGGGCACCATCAGTGCTTCAATACCTGTACAGCAACAAAAGAACTGACTTGCACTGATACAGCACATGTCATTACTTCAGAACCCACCTACCCAGCTCCCCCACCAACTGCCAAAGAACATTTTGCAGACAATAAAATAGAGCATTGTGCACAGTTTTTGTTTCCAGATTACAAAAAGTATATAGAGGGACTAGAGAAGGTGTAAAAAAGATTTAAGAAAATTATACCTGAACTGAAATAGTGGGTGGGATTTTACGGCCTTGCTTGCCCTGAAATGGGCGGCACGGTAGCACAGTGGTTAGCACTGCAGCTTCACAGCTCCAGAGACCTGGGTTCGATTCCCAGCTTGGGTCACTGTCTGTGTGGAGTTTGCACATTCTCCTCATGTCTGCGTGGGTTTCCTCCGAGTGCTCCGGTTTCCTCCCACAGTCCAAAGATGTGCGGGTTAGGTTGATTGGCCATGCTAAAATTGCCCCATAGTGTCCTGAGATGCGTAGGTTAGAGGGATTATTGGGTAAAATATGTAGGGATATGGGGGTAGGGCCTGGGTGGGATTGTGGTCGGTGCAGACTCGATGGGCCGAATGGCCTCTTTCTGTACTGTAGGGTTTCTATGATTTCTATTTCTATGAAATCGTTAACTTCCGCCCATGGTCAACAGTCCTACCCATGTTCCGCTCCTCACCTGCTCTGATTCCCGTGGCAGGCGGGGTGGTAAAGTTCCGGCTAGTATGTCTATCAGGGTAGAATACTTTTCTCTAGTAGCGAAGACTGAATGCTGAGCTGCTGGAGCTCTTTAAAGTTATAAAAACATTTGATACAACTTTGTTAAGGGCTCGGCTGATGGTAAAGGCCGAGCTGCTCAAATCCCAGACGGGAAATTTGAAACAATTGCCCTCACATTTGTCTTTTGCAATTTGTATAGTATGATGAGAGGTTTTGAAATCCAGAATTGGTGTCTCTGATTACTGTGATGATTTTATAGTCAAGTAAATGTTTATAAAGAAATAGGAAAAAAGAAAATAAAGTAGAATTACACTTAAGTAAGACAGTGGCTTCACACAATGCCAATACTTTAAAACAGTTCCAAATATTCTTCATTTACATACCTTCAGAGCTGACATTCCCCATCTGTTCAGCAACACTTTATAATTTTAATATCTATAAAAGTCCAATAACTTTTACCACACAGTGCCTTTAATTCTCTCTTGGGGTGCACTCTGAGGTTACCAGCAGTTGGCTTTTCAGATCTGGCTTCATTCACACTGCTTGCTGGAAGTTTAGTAAGAAGTTTAACAACACCAGGTTAAAGTCCAACAGGTTTATTTGGTAGCAAAAGCCACACAAGCTTTCGGAGCTGCAAGCCCCTTCTTCAGGTGAGTGGGAATTCTGTTCACAAACAGAGCATATAAAGACACAAACTCAATTTACATGAATAATGGTTGGAATGCGAATACTTACAACTAATCAAGTCTTTAAGAAACAAAACAATGTGAGTGGAGAGAGCATCAAGACAGACGCTGCGACAATGAATGAATGAACACCACTCGACAATCACCAGGCAAGACTGTTCTCTTCCTGTTGGGGAGCACTTCAGCACGGGCATTCGGCCTCTGATATTCGGGTAAGCGTTCTCCAAGGCGGCCTTCGCGACACACGACGGCGCAGAGTCGCTGAGCAGAAACTGATAGCCAAGTTCCGCACACACGAGGACGGCCTCAACCGGGGTATTGGGTTCATGTCCCACTATTTGTAACCCCCACAGAGTTTCACTGGCTGTCTTGTCTGGAGACAATACGCATCTTTTTAGCCTGTCTTGATGCTCTCTCCACTCCCATTGTTTTGTTTCTTAAAGACTTGATTAGTTGTAGGTATTCGCATTCCAACCATTATTCATGTAAATTGAGTTTGTGTCTTTATATGCTCTGTTTGTGAACAGAATTCCCACTCACCTGAAGAAGGGGCTTGCAGCTCCGAAAGCTTGTGTGGCTTTTGCTACCAAATAAACCTGTTGGACTTTAACCTGGTGTTGTTAAACTTCTTACTGTGTTTACCCCAGTCCAACGCCGGCATCTCCACATCATGACTGCTGGAAGTTTAACCAGCAAGGACCTAAACAGCTCCCTTCACAGGTTTCAGTATCTCTTTAAATACATTCTTTCCTCTTGATCTCTCCATTATTTCATCCAATCTCTTTGAAACCACTCTCTCCCCAAGTTGATTCACTTGGTCTTTTTACTTTGGCTTTTATAATTTAAAAGAAAGTAAACTCACTCTTTCCAATCATAGCTTTTAATATAATTTACCAATCCACCATAGTCATACCTTCATAGTTTCTTTTGCTTAGATTTAAGACCCTAGTTTCTGATTTAACTACATCACTGTCAAACTTAATGTAAAATTATATATAATGGTCACTCTTTCCTCAAGGCTCTTTTACAACAAGTTTATTGATCAGCCTTTTTGTTACACAATACTAGATCTAAAATAACCCTCTAGTTGGCTCCTCAACAAATTCTTCTAAAAAACCATCTTGCACACATTCCAGAATTCATCCTCCAAAACATTGATACTTATTAGGTTTACCCAGTCTGTATGTGCAGTATTATCTCCCATAATTACTGTGTTAGCCTTATTACATGCACCTCTAATTTTCATGATTTATACTGTCATTTACATTACCAATGCTATTTGCTGGCCTATAAACAATTCCGATCAATGTTTCCTGTATCTTGCTGTTTCTTAGTGCCACCCAAACTAATTCTACATCTTGACTTTTAGAACTACAGTATTGGTGGCCTCTTTAATTAGCAGAGCTGCCCCACCACCTTTTCCCTGATTCCTGTCTGTCCTGAATGTAGTAAGAAGTTTAACAACACCAGGTTAAAGTCCAACAGGTTTATTTGGTAGCAAAAGCCACACAAGCTTTCGGAGCTCCAAGCCCCTTCTTCACACCTGAAGAAGGGGCTTGGAGCTCTGAAAGCTTGTGTGGCTTTTGCTACCAAATAAACCTGTTGGACTTTAACCTGGTGTTGTTAAACTTCTTACTGTGTTTACCCCAGTCCAACGCCGGCATCTCCACATCATGTCCTGAATGTCACATACTCTTGAATATTCTGCTCCCAGCTTTGATCTCTTTGTAGACTCATCTCCATAATGACTATCAGGTTATAGGTATGAATTTCTTTCTATCTGAGCTGACAATTCATCTGTTTTATTGTGAATGCTGTGAGCATTCAGATACAGAGCCCTTAATCCACTTATTTTTACTAATTTTATAAGCTCAGACCGATCTACTGGCACATTCTTAAGTTTTCAATCACTGTCCCTTCCTGCCATACTCTGGTTATCTATTGATACCTTGATCTATTGCCTTGTCATTTCTCTTTAACTTACTCAATCTTCCCCTACATGATCCTTTTCCCCTTCTAGTTACTTTAAAGGCCTATTTCCCTAGTTATACCACTTGCTAGGTGGTATAACTAGCAAGTTATACCACTTGCTAGGACACCGGTCCCAGCACATTTCAGAGGAAATGCTTCCCAATGGTACAGATCCCACTTTCCCCAGTAATGGTGCCAGTGCCCATGAACTGGAACCCATTTCTCTCACACTGTGTTTATGTGGTAGCCATGATGTGGAGATGCCAACATTGGTGGGCACTGTAAGAAGTCTCACACCAGGTTAAAGTCCAACAGGTTTATTTGGAATCATGAGCTTTCAGAGAGCTGCTCTGAAGAAGCAGCATTCCAAAAGTTCGTGATTCCAAATAAACCTTTTGGATTTTAATCTGGTGTTGTGAGACTTCTTGCTGTGTTTATGTGTCCATGATCTGGCATTACAGTGTGTGATCTTAACCTCTTGGATGATCTCTGATATGTTTGGCAGTCTCACGCTGGATTGTCCACATTGAGTTTCATTTTGGAGGATATTCAACAGCTTGATTTAACTGGTTGTATTCAGCTGATGGTTCACTCCACTTCTTTTCAATATTTGAGGGTTTTTTAACCATCAAACCAACTGGTGAGGGTGAGCCATGATAATCAGTGGTTACCAAAGCACTGCATAAAGTATTCTAACACGTTAGAAATTTATAACCTAACATGCACATCAAGAAACAGCCTATTGGGTGGAGCAAACAGGGGAGAGGACTTGACAAGATCGTTTTTTAGTAAAATGGCTGGAGATTATCTTTGGATGATCCAGTTTTGGTGGATGAGAGTAGGATCCAGTAGATAGCATTTTATATCCTGGAAGTGAGAGACCCAATTCACCAAGTGACCAACAGCAACCATTTATTCACCCCCTCTCCCCCCAAGCCACATGGGTGAAAGGATCCTATCCTAACACAGACAGTATAACATAATATCAGTTCTTAGAAACCAACCTATGGTACCTGGAAATCAACAAGGTAAAGTTCCTCTTTCTGTTTGCTGCAAGGGTCTCGTGTGATATGAGGAAGTTTCAAACCAACCCTTGAGGGTGTGGGCCTCCATTTGTGTCTGCTTCATTCTCTCACTCTGAGAGGGGCAAAGGATGCAGGTGTGTGGAAAAAATTACAAATGGGGCAGTAAGTCACCTTCTTGCGAGGTTTGGGTTGTAAACTATTTGTTCACTGTATCTGATCGGGCTGCTTGTTTTATTCGTTCATGTGATGTGGGTATCACCAGCTGGGCCAGCAATTTATTGCCCATCCCTGAGGACATTTAAGAACATAAGAAATAGGAGCAAGAGTAGGGCATCTAGCCCCTCGAGCCTGCCCCGCCCATTCAATAAGATCATGGCTGATCTGAAGTGAATCAGTTCCACTTACCCGCCTGTTCCCCATAACCCTTAATTCCCTTACCGATCAGAAATCCATCTATCCGTGACTTAAACATATTCAACGAGGTAGCCTCCACCACTTCAGTGGGCAGAGAATTCCAGAGATTCACCACCCTCTGAGAGAAGAAGTTCCTCCTCAACTCTGTCTTAAACCGACCCCCCTTTATTTTGAGGCTGTGTCCTCTAGTTCTGATTTCCTTTCTAAGTGGAAAGAATCTCTCCACCTCTACCCTATCCAGCCCCTTCATTATCTTATATGCCTCTATAAGATCACCCCTCAGCCTTCTAAACTCCAACGAGTACAAACCTAATCTGCTCAATCTCTCCTCATAATCTACACCCCTCATCTTCGGTATCAACCTGGTGAACCTTCTCTGCACTCCCTCCAAGGCCAATATATCCTTTCACAAGTAAGGGGACCAAAACTGCACACAGTATTCCAGCTGCGGCCTCACCAATGCCTTGTACAGATGCAGCAAGACTTCTCTGCTTTTATATTCTGTCCCCCTCGCGATGAGTGCCAACATCCTATTTGCTTTCTTGATCACCTGTTGTACTTGCAGACTGAGTTTTTGCGACTCATGCACAAGGACCCCCAGGTCCCTTTGCACAGTAGCATGTTGTAATTTTTTTCCATTTAAATAATAATCCAATTTACTATTATTTCTTCCAAAGTGAATAACCTCGCATTTGCCAACGTCATACTCCATCTGCCAGATCCTCGCCCACTCACTCAGCCTATTCAAATCTCTCTGCAGACTTTCCGCTTACTCCACGCAATTCACTTTCCCATTTATCTTCGTGTCGTCAGCAAACTTTATTACCCTACACTCAGTCCCCTCCTCCAGATCATCTATGTAAATAGTAAACAGTTGAGGCCCCAGTACCGATCCCTGCGGCACGCCACTAGTCACCATCTGCCAACCAGAAAAGCACCCATTTATTCCAACTCTCTGCTTCCTGTTGGATAGCCAATCCCCAATCCACGCTAACACCCTACCCCCAACTCCGTGTGCCCCAATCTTCTGCAGCAACCTTTTGTGAGGCGCCAGATTGCTGTGGATCTGAGTCACCAAGTAAGGACGGCAGATTTCTTTTTTGACATTAGTGAACTAGATGAGTTTTATGACAATCAACAATGGCTTCATGGTCATCATTAGACTTTTAATTCCAGATTTATATTGAATTCAAATTTCACCATCAGCCATGGTGGGATTCAAACACCGGTCCCCAGAGAATTACCCTGAGTCACTGGATTACTAGTCCAAAGAGAATACCATTACACCACTGCTGTGGGCACTGGGGTGAGGTTTCCCAATTATAACACATTCCCCAAATCAAATGAATGGATTTGAATAGGAGGGAGATCAGAAAAGCAAAGGGAGAAAATGTACCATTTACCAGCACGTTTTCAGGTGAAAACAAATCACAAAGAGGTTACCAAAGCTTATTGCTCAAGGTTTAATGCATCTTGGGTTTATTTGAGTTTCATTTTTACCTTGCAAAAATACTTATTAGATGTTCCACCCATTAAGATGGGCACTTATTTAGCTTAATAATTACACCATAAATATTATTGCAATGTTTTTGTGCAAGTTCAGGAGTACACAATCCCCTTTCTATCAGTAGTGAATGCAATGTTCATGGTCAGCTCCTGTCAGGCATGTTCAGGAAGCTCAACTGACAAAGTAGTGGAGAGCAACCTGCCCTCCTTGCAACTATTAGTGCCTTGCTGAGAGTTACATCCAGCTTTCAAAAAGCGCTATGATCATTGCCAAATCTGCAGCAGGTGCCTGGCTGGCCATTGCTGCCAAAGGGCAGACTTGCCCAGATGAACAGAGCACCTGTGAATTCCCCACACATGCCAGTGTCTGAAATGGCACCTGGAGCTGGCACGGACCAACAGGATTCTGGCTAATACTTAGCTCCGGATCCACATTTGGCTTTCACATATTTAGGCAACAACTTGGAACTTAGAGAGAGTACAACCATCATGCAAATGGTGACAATGCACAGAATTGTTGGCAACAACAGCAAAAAGTATTTGAAAACAGTGTTATTGAATTTGCAGTTCACTTTGGTGGAGTGGGAAACCCTATCTATGTGCTCCTGTCTGAAAGATGTGTTGCAAGTGACCTCAGATCTGTCAGGAATAGTCAATGACTCGGTAGAGATGAGGGAGGTCCACCAGTCCAGCTGGCAGCAGTCAAAGGCATTGTTGCTCAGGAAAATAGTTTGGAGACTCTGCAAAAGACTCTGCAGCACATCTTGCTGAAGAATGGACAACTTGTTCTTTCGTAAATCCAGCAATTTTAGAGGAAGGCTTTTCAGGGCAGGATGAAGACTTGTTATGGAATTTTCAGACAAGTCCAGCATCTTCAGGTTGCTGAAGGTGACTTGCAGTCCAGTATCTAACTGGTTGGAATCTAACCCATTGTTTCTGAGGGATAAGAACTGCAACGACTTGGCCACAGCTTGAAATGTGCTTGCCTCCAATCGGATTCCAGTATTGGAGGATAAATCTAGGTGGGTTAAAGGTGAGCCAACAAAAGCGGTGGCAGGTAGGGTCACCAAGGCACAATCGGATAGATAAAGGCGTTTCAGTGACTTAAGATGCGCTAACACAGCACAACCTGTGTTTGAAGTCCTTTCCTCATTTCCTAAAAGACCGTCACAAACAGGGACATGGTTATGACTAAGGTCCACTGTTGTCAGCTGAGGCATTTTGGTAAAGAGGTCTGAAGGCACAGTTTCAAATTGGTTGAAGCTGAGATTAAACTGGCTCAGCCTCTCCAACCTGCTCACATTGAAGTTCAGATGGGACAGCTGGTTTTGACTGAGGTCGATGGTTTGAAGAAACACAAAGGGGTCCTGCTCGGTGAGGGTGAAGGTCTTTAGGCAGTTTTGGTTCAGCTGCAGAGCTGACAGCGATGTTATTCCCCGCAGGAATTCGGGAGGGAGATAGCGAAATGAATTCCGGCTCATGTCCAGCACCTGCAACTTGGGTAAGCTCACAGAAATCACCTCATCCCAAAGGTTCACGGAGGTAATGTTGGTCACATTGCCAACAATTTGGATGAAATGAACCTCAGCAGAGGAGTCATTCATTAGATCACTGTAAAAACTCATCTCGTTGTCTGACAGTAACAACAGCTTGAGCTTGTTACGCCTGGGCAAAAGCGGGAAAAACAGCAGCTTGTTACGGGACAAGTCCAGAGTTTCCAGTTGAAATTCAATCTCACTTTCTCTGGCAAGAAACAGTTCTACAATATTGTGACTGATGTTTAATGTTTTCACTTGGTATAAGCTGAAATCGACAATGCAGGGGATGTGATTGTGAGCCAGGTTCAACCTGATCAAACTTCTCAAACCCTCAAACGTCCCACTTTCTATCTCATAGATAAGATTCTTCTCCAAGTTCAGCTCTCGAAGCCGGACAAGACCTTCCAGTGTGCTGGGTTCCAATCTCATGATGAAATTCCTGGCCAGGGAGAGATATTCCAGAGTGGTCAAGTTTCGCACCATGCAGCTCGCTGTGGCTTCATCTAGTCTGTTCCCAGACAAATCCAACCTGCTCAAAGCTGGCAGTGTCCTCAGTGCCAGACCAGTTTCGAGATATTTTAATTCAAGCCGGTTGTTCTTCAGATCCAAGTCTTGCAGGTTCCTGTTATGAGTGAAGGCTCCGAGCTCAATGAGTTCCAGTTGATTCCCGCTCAGGTTCAGTGTGTGCAGGCGCCGGTAAGTAGAAAGTGACTGGTTGTGAATCACCTTAATTGCGTTTCCGTTCAGAAGAAGCTCCTCTGTTTTGGTGGGCAGGTCCACTGGTACACGTTGCAACCTCCCTCCCAGGCAGAGTGTCAGCTTGTCCATCTACAATACAAGTGGAAAATTCAACATTACTCACAATACTCTGGTTACCACCCAAAAAACAACATTTGAGAGGTGCCAGTAAAACGTGTCCCAATTGGTCTTGTATACATTAAAATGGAACTCCAGTATTAGTGGTGCCAGTGTTACTGATTTTTTTGCTGGGATTTGAAAAGAGGATGGTTATTATCCTCTTTGAGAAGAGAACAAGGCGGCCCAAGTAGCTGAATGTCCTGGCTGTCAGAAATTTCAATTTATTTCACTCTAGATTTCCCCCCTCCAACCTTCGGAATGATCCAATCAAATAACATTGAACACCACAGAATCCCTACAGTGCAGAAAGAGGCCCATCGCGCCTGCACTGACTCTCCGAAAGAGCATCTTACCCAGGTCTACACCCCTGCCCTATCCCAGTAACCCTGTGCATTTAACATAGCTAATCTCCCTGACCTGCACATCTTTGGAATGTGGGAGGAAACTGGAGCACCCGGAGGAAACCCACGCAGACATGGGGAGAACGTCAAACTCCACACAGACAGTCACTCAAGGCCGGAATTGAACTGGGTCCCTGCTACTGTGAGGCAGCAGTGTCCCAATACACGTCCAATTCTTCAGAATTTCCAAAGGAAACCAGTGCATTGTGAATCCTAATCAAAAGGTTTCTCATTTCCCTTCTGCTTAATTTTGTGAATTATTTTAAATCTCTGACCTTCTGGTTTCAGACCTGCTTGCAAAGGAAACAGTTTCTCCCTAACTACTCTACCAAAGCCCCTCTTCAATTTGGACAACTTTGTTAAATCTCCTCTTAACCGTCCCTGCTCCAAAGGGGAACAATCTCAAATTGCTTCAGTCCCCACATAACTGAAATCTCTCATTGCCCCGGTAAATCTTCTAATTTCTCAAAGACCTAGCTCTTTCCTAAAGCGTGGTATTCAGACTGAAAGTTTATTTATTGGTGTCACAAGTAGGCTTACATTAACACTGCAATGAAGTTACTGTGAAAATCCCCAAGTCGCCACACTCCGGCACCTGTTCGGATACACTGAGGGAGAATTTAGCATGGCCAATGCACCTAACTGGCACATCATTTGGACGGTGGGAGGAAACCAGAGCACCCGGAGGAAACCCACACAGACACAGGGAGAATGTGCAGACTCCGCACAGACAGTGACCCAAGCCGGGAATTGAACCCAGGTCCCTGAAGCTGTGAGGCAGCAGTGCTAACCACTGTGCTACCCCGACTTGTACACAATACTCTGGCTGAGGCCTAGCCAGAGTTTTGAAAAGGTTCAGCATAACTTCCTTTTTTTATTCAATTCCCTATTTACAAAACCAATTATCTCACACACTTTTCTAACCATCTTATCAATCCGCACCTCAAGGATTTGTGAATTCTACCATCCTCCCTTCCCCAAGGTCACTCTGTTTTTGTATCGCTCTCAAAACAGTACAATTTCAATTATACTATCTTGGGACGGCACGATGGCACAGTGGGTTAGCACTGCTGCCTCACAGCACCAGGGTCCCAGGTTCAATTACGGCCTCGGGTCACTGTCTGTGTGGAGTTTGCACTTTCTCCCCGTGTCTGCGTGGGTTTCCTCTGGGTGCTCCAGTTTCCTCCCACAGTCCAAAGATGTGCGGGGGTTAGGTTGATTGGCCATGCTAAATTGACCCTAGTGTCAGGGGGGAACTAGCAGGGCAAATGTGTGGGGTTACGGGAATAGGGCCTAGGTTGGATTGTGGTCAGTACACACTCGATGGGCCAAATGGCCTCCTTCTGTACAGTAAGGGTTCTATTCTAAAAATTTCCCCATAGTCCCATGGAACTCTCCGTTTTAGCGTATGTAGCTTCTCTTTTCAATTCCGTTTGAAAGTTATTATTGAATCAGCTTCCACCATTCAGCAAGAGCATTCCAGATCACGGCTCACTAGTCAAAAAAATGAGTCTTCACATCTCACCACTGGGTGTTATTTGCAAATTATCTCAACTTCAAGTTCCCTTGTCATCTTGGAATACTTGACTGTGATTTTTTTTTAATGTATTGTTTTTGTGGCCAATATTCTCTGTTATTTATCCTTCTATCTTCTGAAGACAGCATGGTCGTTCTGCCAACTCCCCTCCCACTGCGCTGAAAGGTATTCAACAATAAACACAGTAGACTAGAGGAATGGGCAGCCAGAACAGTTTTGATGACAGGACCAGTTTTTACTTTGAGGGCCCAGGTGTGGATGTGGATATATGTGTAGTGATGCTTGGATAGTGATGTCTTCCTTGATTGTAGAAACTATTAATAATCTAATGCTTACAGAATTATAGTATAAATGAGTATAAACTATTGCCTGGCTCCTGGCGGTTAGGTGAGGTCATGTGATGGTATGGCCTTGTTCTGCAGACAACTGCCTGCTAAGATAAGCTGAATGCAGCTACGATCACTTGTTATCACGCAAGTGTTCTGTGTTGCAGCATATGTGCACAGAATGTGACTGGCCAGTGAAGGTCAGCACGAGGAGTGCACGAAGTATTATTATCCTCTGATTGGTAATGAGTATATTGGGACTATAGCTGGTAGGCTATCGGTTCACGTGCATGCGTTAGAGAAAAAGTATTTGTATTGTACCAAAACAAAGAAGTGTGTTCAGTCTCCCCTGAAGACTGCAGGCTTTGTTAGCCTGCATCATTAAGGAAGACTGACCCGACGTCGTAACATAATGAACTAAATGAAATAAAGAGGTTGATTAAACATCTGGAGTTGAATCGATTTGTTGTCGAACCAAGCTGGATAGAGTGTAATTTGAGATTGTCACAGGTAGCGGGGTGTGACTACAACCCGGGGGCGGCACGGTAGCACAGTGGTTAGCACTGCTGCTTCACAGCTCCAAGGACCTGGGTTCGATTCCCAGTTTGGGTCACTGTCTGTGTGGAGTTTGCACATTCTCCTTGTGTCTGCGTGGGTTTCCTCCGGGTGCTCTGGTTTCCTCCCACAGTCCAAAGATGTGCGGGTTAGGTTGATTGGTCATGCTAAAAATTGCCCCTTAGTGTCCTGAGATGTGTGGATTAGTGGGTAAATATATAGGGATATGGTGGTAGGGCCTGGGTGGGATTGTGGTCGGTGCAGACTCGATGGGCCGAATGGCCTCTTTCTGTACTGTAGGATTTCTATAACCATAGCCACTTCTATATGGAGAGAGGTGACTGGTGGCAGAAGAGTGAAAGCCTGAATGATCGTCCTCAGACTGGGGAAGGGGGTCCTTTACCAACAAAGACCCAAGTTGTTTGTGTGCGACTGGGAGTGCATATCACTACCAGCACCACTGCACCCACCCCCTGCCAACACCACACTCCCATCCCACAGAAATAAACTCATGTTCTGAGTTCTCATCTTTGGTTAGAGCAAGGTGACCCTTGTGCTTGTCCCATAGTCTGCATGATGCCAGGGCCACATTTCCCCCATTATTTGGATCTGTGAATTTCACGCCCACCTCTCTGACAACCCTGTTTACCTCCACCTACCACCCCCCCCCCCCCCCCCCCCCCCACCAAACCCCCATCATACCCCCACAACTCTGGCAGCGTCACTAGACCCCTACACCCCTGCTTGCATGGACACCCGTGACAGGCTGTCCCTCTGTTTTCCCAGGAGAATTGCTCATCTCTCACTGACACCATGCAGCACATGAACTGTACCATGCAGGCTGGCCAAAAATGGCAATGGAGGTTCAGCGTGTGGCACAACAACCTGATTAGCATGTTAAAAATCCCTCTCCACACCCCCTCACTGCCACCTGACTTGGGAGGGCTCTCCGATTGTCTAGTGGCCAACTATTGTGAAGTAATGCCCCAAAGTTTTACAGGTGTTGAATAAGTCCTTTCTACTCAGTCTATCTAAGCCCTTCAATTTTATACACCCCATTAAATCTCCACTTGGCCTCTTCTGGTCAAAAGAAAACATCCCCAATCTTTCCACATAGCTGAAGTGTTCTGTTCCTGGCAGCACCCTGGTATATCTCCCCTGCACTTGCAGTCATTCTTTCTGTGACAAGGTAACCAGAACTGCATGTGTGACTCTCGCTGTGGCCTAATTAGTGTTTCATCCAGTTCCAGCATAACCCCGCCTGCTCACATATTCAGTGGCCAATAAAGGAATGTATGCGGTTTGTCTATAACTTTATCTTCCTGTCCTGCTACCTTCAGGGATGTGTGGACATGTACTTCAAGGTTCCTCACTTCTCAGTATCCTCCCATGCATTGTAGGACATGGAATCAATACATGGAAGTGGATCAATTCTGGGCCTCGATCCTGAGAAACGGAATATAATGACAAGGCCTCTCTATCTGATCCTGGGCCTAACTGTGCTGACCCAGCAACTGGGCAGCCAACTGTGCATCCCTGGGCATAGGGAGCATGGGTTCAATTAGTGCAATGATTTGCAAAGCTGAACCCAAAGATAATTTCTAGTGTGAATAAAAACAAAAATATAGCTGCATCCTCAAAAAGCTCCACTTGATTTTAATTGCTTTCAAGAGTGCCACAGCTTACAGCTGCATGATGACTGCTTCCAAACCTATGCAAGGAAGGACCAAAGAATGAGGAGAGGCCCATCCCCACAAGCGAGAACTGAGTTCTCCAACCGTGACCGCTGCTTCACTTTAGTGTTCACAGCACTGCAGTACAAAGATTTTTTTTAAAGATAACCACAGGGAGGTTGGAGAATGGTTGGGTGTGTCAAAACAGGATGTTCTGTGGGTTTTTAGTGCAGCAGTCATCAAGAGCAATTGATCAAAAGACAGGCACAGCATATTGCACTGTGAGCATGTAACACCTCTAGCCCAGGCACTGACAGGTTCTGAATACATCTCCCATTGTGAAGGACTATTGCATTCTTGTGGGTTTTTTTTCACATAAATATTTATATATAGTTTAACATTCAATTAACTCTATAGTGAGGTGTTTGTTTCAATTATCCACACTCAAAATGGTGGCACTCGACTTATATTGCTTGAAAGCTGGGGAGAGTTAGTCTTCTTGGATGCTAATCCTTGCAAAGAATCCTTGTTTCCCATCAATTCTGATGGTGCTGGGGGATCTAAAGAAAGGTCTTGCATTTATATTGTGTCTTTTGCAACCTGGGGACATCTGACAGCAGCTTACAGCTAGTGAAGTACTTTTGAAGTGTAGTCACTGCTGGAAGGGGCAGCACGTTAGCACAGTGGTTAGCACTGCTGCTTCACAGCGCCAGGGACCCGGGTTCGATTCCCGGCTTGGGTCACTGTCTGTGTGTGGAGTTTGCACGTTCTCCCCATGTCTGCGTGGGTTTCCTCCGGGTGCTCCAGTTTCCTCCCACATTCTGAAAGATGTGCTGGTTAGGTGTATTGACCCGAACAGGTGCCGGACTGTGGCGACTAGGGGAATTTCAAAGTAACTTCATTGCAGTGTTAATGTAAGCCTTACTTGTGCCTAATAAATAAACTTTACTTTAATGACATAGACATGTGTGGTGACTGGCTGTTCAACTCCAGATGGCATCACAAGTCAGCGCATTCTCAGATGAAATTCTCTTGAGTCAAGCTAGCCATTAATAGGTCTATGCAGCAGGATGTCAAGGGTTTGTTCGTCCCGACTGTCTGCCCCTCGTTCACGGCTATGTTCACTGCTGGGTTTCCCTGGAAAAGCAGCATGTGGTGTCTGCCGGCACCATCGAGGCCTTCCATGCCCAGTGAACACCATGGGCATTTTTTGATATTTGAAGGTCCTTTGAGATTGTGTTTACTTTGATGCAGTATCCTTTTAAGGAATTGCATTTTTAGTTTACCGCACACTTTGTTGATTTAGTCTATTCGGATAACCAAAAGATGGTTAACTTGTTCCAGAGATGACAAGATCCCAATCCAGAACTGGTCACTGGCTGAGTCGCTCCCCTCAGCTTCTGAGAATGTTGAGGTTCAGCCCACAGGAACTCAGCAGGGACAGGAGGCTGGATTTTCACCCAGCACACACATCATGAATAGAAAGCATTCAGGTCAGACTTCCAATTAATACTCTCAATATAAATTCAGCCTTTTACCAGAAAGCACCCTGAATCCCGTGAGCATGAATGGGAGTGTGGTGAGGTTAAAATTGGCCCTCAAATATCAAAATTGAAACCTTGGTACCAAAGATCTGTAACGGTGCACCACAACAGGAACTTGCTGCTGTGCTGGGTATTCGAACCTTACCATTCTGCAACTCCCCTGAGACATCACCAAACTGACTTCAGCCGTGCTTCCTCCATCAAGTATCATCAGGGCTGTGAGAATGAGGCAAATGGACCAGACTCTGTGCTCCATTCTCACAGTTAGACCTATAAAAAGACAAATATTTAGGACAATATCAACCACAAAGGCCATTTGCCAAGATAATTTTTATTCACATCAAACAATATTGATGTGAGAGTCGGTACTGAGGGAGCACCGCACTGTCACGAGGCGGGTGGGGGGGGGGGGGGGGGGGGCAATTGAAGGAGCGCCGCGCTGTCAGAGGGTCAGTTCTGAGGGAGCGCCGCGCTGTCAGAGGGAGTGATACTAAGGAAGTTCTTCAGCAACTGCTGCATTGTCAGTGACAATATCACCATTTGACCATTACAGTAGCATCTCTGAGTGCTTATAGACACGAACTGAATGGTGACATTGCTCCAAAGTTATTGAGAGCTTTACCACACCATTGCATTGAGAGTACCACAACAACCACATCACATAGACAGCGTCATCATGACACCAATTTCAGCGTAGCGAGAGAGAGACCAGTACAGGGTACAATTCCACAACACTGAGATTTTGCAATGTGAATATCATTTGGGAGTAAGTGATTCCATCATGGTCAGGAGGTTGGACAGACAATGTACATCGCCACAGAGAGTACAGAGAACAGGACTTGAACTGAGAGGTCAAACATTGAGCCTCAGTTGTTGTGAGACAGCCAATCACTATGTGATGGACAAATGGTCTAGGATAACTGACCACCTGTGGCCACCCATTCTGACTGCAACCCAACACCTGAGTACCCCTCAGCAATGCAGTTAATACCAGAATTTAAAACTTAGAGCTGCACCATGGGACATCTTGCCTCACCTTGGGGCCCAAGCAGGGAGGAGGGGTTACCGTTAGATCGTGTTGGCCAATGTGGAAAATGTAAAGTGGCAGTATTCCTCATTGAAGAGCTTTGTTCACCGGTTTCCTCTGTGTCTCTGATCTCAAACCATCAGACTACCATCTCACTGATTCATGCATTCATTCCACTGCTCCTGGTGTTCAGATACACCCCATAATCGGACTCAGTGGACCTTTTTCCTTCTTGATCAGATCATTCAATGTCATGCACCGGGTTTCAGGTCCAATCTGTAAAGCCCTTGCCTTGGCAGAGGTCAGTCACTCAGCACACTGGGGTGACTGCTCTAGTAGACAACTGTCATGAACCATTTTACCCTCAGCTTGCCACAAGTCCTTAGCACCAGGTCAGAGTTATTTGATCAGACCCCTCAACAGGATATAATCCAGGGTGGCCCTTCAGTGTAATATTCAGGGAGTGCTGCACTGTTGGTAGTGCCACCTTCTGGACGAGACATTAAACCTGGGGTCCAGAGAAACAGGAATAATCCAGTGGACTTTTCAAAGACAGCAGAGTTCTCCTAGCCAACGCACCTTTCTCACCTAAGACTGCCAGAAACTAATTATCTTATTGCTGTTTGTTGGATCTTGCTGTTTCTTCAAAAGCGATTCTTTGGTTGTAAAGCCCCCCTGGGCTTCTTGAGGCCGTGAATACAACAATAAAAACACAATCTTCACTTTAAGGCATTTACACAGGTCCCTCTGTCACTTTAAGGGACATACAAGTGCCCCTCTGTCCCTTTAAGTTGTATACACAGATCCTGGCATCAAATTAAGATATATGTATGGGCCATGCTGTCCCTCGAATCAGTAACAGGGTTTTGTTGCACCCCCTGTGTCTAGGTGGTCTGAAGACGAGCACTCTGACTTCTCAGTCACAGGATTTCAGGTCCAGGCTTGAGCACAGAAATCCAGGCCGACACTCCAGTACAGCACTGAAGGAGTGCTGCCCTGTTGAAGATACTTTGGCAAATTTTCCCGTTCCGCCTGCCACGGGAATCGGAGCGGGCAACAGGCGGACCATGGAAAGGTCAGTTGACTTCGTGCAGGATTTTCTGATTTTGGGGCAAGACAGTGAGCGGAAAATCCCGCCCACTGTCTTGCAACTGTGGCTCCTTCTGTCTGCCCGGGTGGGTGTAAATGACCCTATGACACTATTTTGAAGAAGACTAGGCAGGGTTATTCCTGATGTCCTGGCCTTATTGTCAGGTTGTTGTGTTTTGAAGTTTGTTGAATACGAATTATTTGTCACCTTTCTGTGTTACAACAGTGACTACACTTCAAAAAGTATATTATTGGCTGGGAAGCACTTTCAGAACTCCGGTCGTCGTAAAGGGCGCTATATAACTGTAACTCTGTTTTACCAACAGCGATTATGTTGGTCCTTTAAGACACTAGCAGGAGTTGTGCTGTCTCTTTAAGACATAAACAAGGGTCTCTGCAGTAATTTGCTCATTAATATTACTGAAACTGAGTGGCGTCCCGCTACAGCGGGGAGAGCCGAGTAAAACTTACCGAGCCGCACAGAGCAGCAGCCACAGTGTGCGGGCATGTTCGGGCTCCGTGTCCTCTCATTCACCCCCTCATTCGCCGGGACCCGGAGCCGCAGCTCTGCTGGCCGCAGCTCGGCTGCAACATCATAACTGAACCCATCAGTCCTTAAAGTCACAGCTCCGGAAGATGCAACGGAAACGTGGTCACATGGAGAGACTGAGAGCAGTTTGTGTCAGTAATTCAGGGATCTGACAGAGAAACTGCACTAAACTGTAAAATCTGAACTGCACCAAACTCTCTTTAAACTTTGCACCAAACTCTCTTTAAACTTTGCACCAAACTCTCTTTAAACTCTGCACCAAACTCTGCTAAATCTAACGTCTGCATCAAACCCTCCCTAAACAAGCTCTGCTGGATCCCCCCCATGGTTCCCACTGGCCAGTTGGCCATTGCTGGATCACTGTCCATTTTGCATTGTGCACAAGTTCTGGCGGTTTGTTTTTAAGATGCCCAAGTGTGCTTCCTCACAAATTATTCCCAAGGTTCATTGCATCATTTAAATGTATGATCAATAGGTATAACTGGCGTCTGCCCAGTTGCTTCCTCACTGCTGAATGGACTGATTTCATCCCTGGGAAATGGTCAGTGAAGGTCAGACAGAAAATAACTACTTAATGGGGGAATCAGCTGATCACCATTGAATGTGGATCGCAAAAGCAGATTGCTGAGAGGTGGGATGCTGTTTTTACTTGGACAACCGCATTGTTGATTCCCACATTTGAAATTCCCTCTCTAGTTCCCTCTCTGTGCCTTATTCGGAAGAGAAAGGAGAGCTGAGATGAAGGTCTGATAGCACCAGAGGTGAAAAATCCTGGGGGGGGGGGGGTATCATTGAGCAGAAACCGAACTGCCCTAACTATATAAATACCGTGGCTACAAGGGCAGGTCAGAAGCTAGGAATCCTGCGGTGACTAACTGATCTTCTTGTGCCCTGTAGATGGAATACTCTCCACTTGCGTGGATGAGTGCAGCTCCAACAACACTCAAGAAGCTTGACACCATCCAGGATAAAGCAGCCACTTGATTGCTATCCCATTCGCAAACATTGACTCTATCCACCACTGACATTCAGTGGCAGCCATGTGTACCATCTACAAGATGCACTGCAGAAACTCACCAAGTTTCCTTAGGCAGAACCTTCCAAACCCATGACCACTACTATCTAGAAGGACAATGGCAGCAGATACCTAGGAACAGCTCCACATCGACGTTCCCCTCCAAGTCATTCACCATCCTGACTTGGAAATATATCACTGTTCCTTCACTGTCACTGGGTTAAAATTCTGGAACTCTGTCCCTAACAGCACTGTGGATGTAGAAGGGAGCTCACCACCACCTTTTCAAGGGCAAATAGGGATGGGCAATAAATGCTGGTCTAGCCAGTGATATCTACCCATATCCCGTAAAATGAATAACAAAAGTTTTTGTTTCCTCTTGGCAATTGGTTAGACCTTTGGCCAATTGTGGATGTTGGACTGATAGGTCTCTGGCTGCCCAGCTTTGATTCACCCCCTTTTATCAATCATGCATCAATCCTGTGGGTCGAAGACAGGTAGGTTTGACCCGATGTCTCGCCAGAAACACCTCAGCACAGACGAGGGAAGTGTGACTGTTGGTGTGACTGAGTGTTTTTGGTGAGACAGTAGAGGAGGGACACCGGGGAGGGGGGTGGTGGTGGGAGTGGAACGGACAGACGGACGGGACAGTGTTTATGGGTGTATTATTCCAAGATTAAAAACAACTTAGTGCTTCATAAGAACTGTCAGGTCACAAAGTAGCAGGAGGTTATTTGAATCATGATATTGTATCAGTCATCTTTCATCTGTTTGAACTGTCAGTTTTTGAAACTAGGCTTTATCTGAGAGCATCTCTGGGCCCACCCATCCTGTTTGAGATGCTCTGGCTGATAGGCAGCAGTGACTCCACTTGCCCAGAACGTTTCTGTTAAAGGTGAGAAAACCAGTAAGCACAGATCAGCATATAGTACTCAGTGCTGTGAGCTGAAGGTGCGAATTCCTGTCAGCTCTCTTTTTTCGCTGCTACACTCCAACTTGCTGCTAGCAGCCTTGTTCTGCAGTGTTTCTGATATGACCCTCATAAGAACATAAGAAATAGGAGCAGGAGTAGGCCATCTAGCCCTTCGAGCCTGCCCCGCCATTCAATAAGATCATGGCTGATCTGAAGTGGATCAGTTCCACTTACCCGCCTGATCCCTATAACCCCTAATTCCCTTACCGATCAGGAATCCATCTATCCGTGATTTAAACATATTCAGCGAGGTAGCCTCCACCATTTCAGTGGGCAGAGAATTCCAGAGATTCACCACCCTCTGAGAGAAGAAGTTCCTCCTCAACTCTGTCCTAAACTGACCCCCCTTTATTTTGAGGCTGTGCCCTCTAGTTCTAGCTTCCTTTCTAAGTGGAAAGAATCTCTCCACCTCGACATTATCCAACCCCTTCATTATCTTATAGGTCTCTATAAGATCCCCCCTCAGCCTTCTAAACTCCAACGAATACAAACCCAATCTGCTCAGTCTCTCCTCATAATCAACACCCCTCATCTCTGGTATCAACCTGGTGAACCTTCTCTGCACTCTCTCCAAGGCCAATATATCCTTCCGCAAATAAGGGGACCAATACTGCACACAGTATTCCAGCTGCAGCCTCACCAATGCCCTGTACAGATGCAGCAAGACATCTCTGCTTTTATATTCTATCCCCCTTGCGATATAGGCCAACATCATGTCGGTGAGCTCTTCCCTGCTGGAGAGGCTGCCAGAAAGATTTACGAGGATGATACCAGAAATGTTGTGGAGATGTCAATTGAATCTGTGTCTATATATGTCCTGTTTGTGAACCCAACTCTCCACTCACCTGATGAAGAAGCAGCACTCCAAAAGCTCATGATACCAAATACACCTGTTGGACTTTAACCTGATATCGTGAGACTTCTTACTGATACCAGAAATGTGCGGGTATACATTATCAGGAAAGGACTGATAGACTGGGCCTCTTTCCACTTGAAGTAAGAATGCTGAGGGGGTGATCTAATAGACGTCATTAACATTCTGAAAGGTTTTGATAGAGTGGATACAGAGAGAATGTTTCTCCTTGTGGGGAAAAGCAAAACTAGAGGTTATCAATATAAGATATTCACCGAGAAATCCAATAGGGAATTCAGAAGAAAATTCTTTATCCAGAGAGTAGTGAGAACATGGAACTCACTTCCACTGGGAGTGGTTGAAGAGAACAGGGGAGGACATGTTGTCATTCCAAGGTTAGGCCACACCATGAACAATCCTTCTCCACTGAAATTTATTCTCCACCACTTTCATTGCCTGCCCCATAGAGAGAGTAAGACGTCTCACAACACCAGGTTAAAGTCCAACAGGTTTATTTCGTAGCACAAGCCACAAGCTTTCAGAGCGCTGCTCCTTCATCAGGTGAGTGGGAGTTCTGTTCACAAATAGGGCATATAAAAACATAAACTCAATTTACAAAATAATGCTTGGAATGCAAGTCAATTTACAAAATAATGGTTGGAATAAGACTCGCATTCCAACCATTATTTTGTAAATTGAGTTTGTGTCTTTATATGCCCTATTTGTGAACAGAACTCCCACTCACCTGATGAAGGAGCAGCGCTCTGAAAGCTTGTGGCTTGTGCTGCCAAATAAACCTGTTGGACTTTAACCTGGTGTTGTGAGACTTCTTACTGTGCTTACCCCAGTCCAACGTCGGCATCTCCACACCACAGAGAGAACCACTCCATATTCTGATGTTACTCATCCATACCATCTTGGGCCTTGTGCAAGCTTTCCAGGTGTTTTTCCTTGAGTCATCTCTTTTCCCAAACACTCCCTTCATGTTCACATCATGTGTCCAAAATATTTGAATTGATTTGATTTATTATTGTCACATGTATTAGTATACAGTGAAAAGTATTGTTTCTTGCATACTATACAGACAAAGGATACCATACATAGAGAAGGAAAGGACAGGGAGCAGAATGTAGTGTTATAGTCATAGCTAGGGCGTAGAGAAAGATCAATTTAATACGAGGTATATCCATTCAAAAGTCTGATGGCAGTACGGTAGAAGCTGTTCTTGAGTCAGCTGGTACGTGACTTCAGACTTTTGTATCTTTTTCCCGACGGAAGAAGGTGGAAGAGAGTATGTCTGGGGCGCATAGGATCATTGATTAGGCTGGCTGCTTTTCCGAGGTAGCGGGAAGTGTAGGCAGAGTCAATGGATGGGAGGCTGGTTTGCGTAATGGACTGGTCTTTGTTCATGACCCTTTGTAGTTTCTTGAGGTCTTGGACAGAGCAGGAGCCATACCAAGCTGTGACACAACCAGAAAGAATGCTTTCTAGGGTGCATCTGTAAAAGTTGGTGAGAGTCATAGCGGACATGCCAAATTTCCTTAGCTTCCTGAGAAAGTAGAGATGTTGGTGGGCTTTCTTAACTATAGCATTGGCGTGGATGGACCAGGATAAGTTGTTGGTGATCTGGACACCAAGAAACTTGAAGCTCTAGACCATTTCCACTTTGTCCCCATTGATGTGGACAGGAGTATGTCCTCCATTACGCTTCCTGAAGTCTATGACAATCTCCTTCATTTTGTTGACATTGAGGGGGAGATTATTGTCGTCGCACCAGTTCACCAGATTCTCATCTCTTTCCGGTACTCCCTCTTATCATTGTTTGAGATCCGACCCACTTCGGTGGTGTCATCAACAAACTTGAAAATCGAGTTGGAGGGGAATTTTGGCCACACAATCATAGGTGTATAAGGAGTATAGTACGGGTAAGGCTGAGGACACAGCCTTGTGGGGCACCGGTGTTGAGGATGATCGTGGGGGAGATGTTGTTGCCTATCCTTACTGATTGGGGTCTGTGAGTTAGGAAGTCTCAGATTCAGTGACAGAGGGAGAAGCACAGTCCCAGGAGTTTGGAGATGTGTTTTGTAGGAATAATGGTGTTGAATGCTGTTCTATAGTCAATAAATAGGAGTGTGACATAGCTGTCTTTGTTATCCAGGTGTTCCAGAGTTGAGTGTGGGACCAGGGAGATGGCGTCTGCTATGGACCTGTTGCGGCAATAGGTGAGCTGTTGTGGATCCAGGCAATCTGAGTTGCTGGAGTTGATCTGGGGCTTGACTAGCCTTTCGAAGCACTTCATTGTGATGGACATCAGCGTCACTGGGCGATAGTTTTTAAGGCACGCTGCCTGACTTCCTTGATATCACTGCCTCAGACAAGTTCCTCTTAACAGCAGCTTTCTCCAGCCACCACTCGTTTGTCAGTTTGTATGCCCAAAGCAATTACTATAGAGATATTTAAGGGGAAACTCCTATATGGGGCTTGGCATTAAATGACAGAGATTGGGTTTCCATTTTCCAACCTATGCATTACTAAATGCAGATGTAGGGGTGGAATTTCATCCTCCACCCTGGGCATCACCCAGGCAGGAGGCACCTAGAGTGGGTTCCACCCTAAGCCCCCCAGGCCTGACATAGCCCAGGACCATGGGTCCAATGCAGCTTGGACAGCCAGGCCCAACACAGCCCAGCACCCAAGGCTCGGAACATATGAAATAGGAGCAGAATTAGGCCATTCAGCCCCTTGAGCCTGCTGTGCCATTCAATAAGATTACGCCCAGGCCCACTGGTCCAACGCAGCCCAAGCCACAGGGCCTGAGACTATCCAGATCTTTGCTCGGCCCCAGCCCAGAACCCATGCCTGAAGCAGTCCAGGCCCCTAGACTATCCTGAAAGAGTGTGGGGTTACCCTTAGTAATTTTCATTTCAATCATGTCCTTTATTTAACTGAGTATCTCATCAGCACTACTGAGGGAAGCAGAGCCAACAACAACAGTTACATAGCCAACTTCTGTTTCAGAGATTAGAATATTGACTTTAGGGAAGCATCTGGCTTCATCTTCCCCAATTCTCTCTGTGCTGCCCAGAGGCAGAAAGCTAACTCAATCTCAGCAACCTTACAGTGACACCTTGCAGACAGCAACCTCACATACAACAGCGACTGGGTCATAGCAGAATTGGGATCTGGACCATACAAAACTCTCAATCTCACCAAGACACTGGGAGACACAGAGACGAATGACAAGGAGAGATTTTTTTTTTGCACTCCGGATATTGAGAAATTGTGCGCGGCTGTAATGTTAACTGGGCACATTGCACAATTTCCTCCTAGGCCCTTCTAGTATGGACTTGGAGTACAAAATCCTTCTAAAGTATAGCTGCACCAAATAGGTACCTTGGGTAGAGGGTTTTCTTTCCTTAGTTCTCTGAGGCATTAATAGATCAAAGAGTCGATATTAGTGCTGATTAGGTTTATGCACAAGTTGTGTCATTAAGTCAAAATGATTGAAGTAGATTGGGTAGAGGCTGCTGTGAAGTTTAATGTAATACATTAATGTCTTGTCCTATGTTTTAAGTTTATTTATTAATGTCACAAGTAAGCTTCATTAACACTGCAATGAAGTTACTGTGAAAATACCCCAGTCGCCACACTCCGGCGCCTGTTCGGGTACGCTGAGGGAGAATTTAGCATGGACAATGCACCTAACCAGCATGTATTTCAGACTGTGGGAGGAAACCGGAGCACCCGGAGAGAACCTATGCAGACAAGGGGAGAACGTGCAGACTCCGCACAGACAGTGACCCAAGCTGGGAATCGAACCTGGGTCCCTGGCGCTGTGAGGCAGCAGTGCTAACCACTGTGCCACCTTGTCACCCCCTAAAGTTTGTACAAATGCTTCTGCCTGGTTGGAATTATACTTGAAAATCTACTTTATTAACTGCAAAGCACTTTGGGACTTTCTGAGGCCATGTAGCACAGTGGTTAGCACTGCTGCTTCACAGCTCCAGGGACCTGGGTTCGGTTCCTGGCTTGGGTCACTGTCTGTGTGGAGTTTGCACATTCTCCTCGTGTCTGTGTGGGGTTCCTCTGGATGCTCCGGTTTCCTCCCACAGTCCAAAGATGTGCGGGTTAGGTTGATTGGCCATGCTAAAATTGCCCCTTAGTGTCCTGAGATGCGTAGGTTAGAGGGATTAGTGGGTAAATATGTAGGAATATGGGGTAGGGTGGGATTGTGGTCGGTGCAGACTCGATGGGCCAAATGGCCTCTTTCTGCACTGTAGGGTTTCTATGATTTCTATGATTCTATGATGAAGGTACTTAATTATAGCAAGTGTTTTCTCTTCTTTCTGGAAGCTATTCCCCTTTAAGCAGCCTGCACAATTCTGTGTAGCTGGAGAGGAATCTCAGTTAATTTAATTCCCATAGGTTTATCAGTGTGATAACCCCCACGAGGTCCATGGAGAATCACTGATTGGTCTCCCGAGGATGCTTATTGAGTATGAGTTCCCCTGGTAACAGGCAGTGGCCTGCCCAGCTGGAACTCATTACCTGAGCCTTTTATTAGGCAGGCCCAGGACTGGGCCTGCTGAACGGTAGTCCCAAGTGTTAGAATGTAACCAGTGACAACTTTGTACTGGATGTAATGTGACCAATGACAACAAGATGTAAGGGTCAGCTGACCCAGTAAACCATGGAACCAATTACAAATGATGTAATAGTCAGCTGACCAGCTGACTCACCATAAATAAGAGCCTGTGTAGAATTGTGGGAAGCTTGGATTGGCCCAGGGCAAGGCCCCAAGTTTGGAGTAATGATGTTTCTTTGTTAAACCCTTTCTTTGATTTATAAATTGGAGTAAGTTTTGTCCTTTTTTATTGTCTGCATTTGAAGAGTTACTTCTGAAGAAACACCAAGCGGGGACTAATGTGTGTATACCATAGTAGTGGTTTTACTTTGTATTCTATAATAAACTATGTTCCTTACCAGTCAGACTTCCTGAGTCATTACAGTCACCCCTTGACATTCAATGGCATTACCATCTCTGAATCCCCAACTTTCAACATCCTGAGGTCTACCACTGACCAGAAACTGAACTGGACTAGCCATATAAATACTGTGGCTCCAAGAACAGTTCCCAGAGGTTAGGATTCCTGAGGCGATTAACTAATCTCCTGACTCCCCAAAGCCTGTCCACCATCTACAAGATGCAAGTCGGGAGTATGATGGAACACCCTCCACTTGCCTGGATGAGTGCAGGTTCAACAACACTCAAGAAGCTCGACACCATCCAGATGGCTACCCCTTCCACAAATATTCATTCCCTTCACCATCAATGCAATGGCAGCTGTGTGTACCATCTACAAGATGCACTGCAGGAACTCACCAAGACTCCATAGGCAGCACCTTCCGAACCCACAACCACTTCCATGTCGAAGGACAAGGGCAGCAGATACCTGGGAACACTACCACCTTAAGATTTCCCTCAAAACCACTCACCATCCTGACTTGGAAATGTATCTCTGTTCCTCCACTGTCGCTGGATTGAAATCCTAGAACTCCCTAACAGCAGTCTGGGTGTACCTCCAACAGATGGACTGCAGCAACTCAAAAAAGCAGCTCACCACCACCTTCTCAAGGGCAATTAGGGATGGGTAATAAATGCTGGTCTAGCCAGTGACACCCACATCCCTTGAATTAATTTTTGAAAAGCAAGCACCATGTCCCATTGAATGTTATTGATTATGTAGAATGATCATAGTCCTCTCTCAATCACTGCTGCCTTGCAGGGGTAAAGTGATGAAAGTATTTTCCCTGTGAAATTCAAATTCGATTCTGAGATGAGCTTCCCTCCTATTTGTGCCATCTCACAGACCACCTATTTCCACCTTTGAAATACCGTAACAACATGAGAAATAGGAGCAGACCATTCAGCCCATCAAGATTGCTCCGCCATTCAATACGATCATGGCTAATCTTGGGCTTCAAGTTCACTTTCCTGCTCAGAGCCCATGTCTCTTAATTTCCCAAGAGACCTTAAATATATTCCTTAAATATATTCAATGATGGAGCATCCACAACTCTCTCGAGCAGAGAATTCCAAAGATTCAAAACCCACTGAGTGAAGAAATTTCTCCTCATCTCAGTCAGTAATGATTGGACCCTTATCCTGAAATAGTGACCCTCCACCCCATTCCAAATTCCCCAGACTGGGAAACAACCTCTCCGTATGTACCCTGTCACCCACCTTCAGAATCTTGTCAATTAAATCACGTCTTATTGTTCTAAACTCCAAAGAATATAAACCTAATTTACTCAGCCTCTCATCATAAGACAAACCTCTCATCTCAGGGACTAATCTATAGAACCTTCACTGTACCGCCAATAATGCAAATATATCCTTCCTTAAATATGGAGATCAAAACTGCACACACTATTCTAAGTGTGTTGTTATCAAAGCGCTTACAACTGTAGCAAGAGTTTATTATTCTTGTATTCCAAACCCTTGTACAAAGAACAAAGAAAATTACAGCACAGGAACAGGCCCTTCGGTCCTCCAAGCCTGCACCGACCATGCTGCCCTACTTAACTAAAACCCCCTACCCTTCCAGGGACCATATCTCTCTATTCCCATCCTATTCATGAACTTGTCAAGACGCCCTTTAAAAGTCACTACCGTATCCGCTTCCACTACCTCCCCCGGCAACGAGTTTCAGGCACCCACTACTCTCTGTGTAAAACATCTGCCTCGTACATCTCCTTTAAACCTCGCCCCTCGCATCTTAAACCCATGCCCCCTAGTAATTGACTCTTCCACCCTGGAAAAAAGCTTCTGACTATCCACTCTGTCCATGCCTCTCATAATCTTGTAGACTTCTATCAGATCTCCCCTCAACCTCCATCACTCCAGTGAGAACAAACCAAGTTTCTCCAACCTCTCCTCATAGCTAATGCCCTCCATACCAGGCAACATCCTGGTAAATCTTCCAAAGCCTCCACATCCTTCTGGTAGTGTAGCGACCAGAATTGAACACTATATTCCAAATGCGGCCTAACTAGGGTTCTATAAAGCTGCAACATGACTTGCCAATTTTTAAACTCAATACCCTGGGGCCGATGAAGGCAAGCATGCCGTATGCCTTGTTGACTACCTTCTCCACCTGCATTGCCACTTTCAGTGAACTGTGTACCTGTACACCTGTGTACCTGTATCCTGCTGTATCCTCTGATGGTCCTCATCGCTATCCGCAAATCCACCAACCTTTGTGTCGTCTGCAAACATACTAGTCAATCCAGTTACATTTTCCTCCAAATCATTTATATATATGTTACAGGTTTAATTAAGGTAATTAAGGTCAACATGCCATTTGCTTTCCTAACTGATTGCTGTACTTGCATGCTAACCTTTTGTGCTCCTTGTATGAGTACACCCAAATCTCTCTGAACATCAACAGTTACAAGTTTTACACCTTTTAGAAAATATTCTGCTGCTTTTCTATTATGACCAAAATAAATAACTTCATACTCCCCACATTGTACTCCAGTTGCCATCTAGTCACCCATTCACTTAACCTGTTTATATTTCTTTGCAGCCTCTGTATCCTCCCCACAGCTTGCATTCCCACCTAGCTTTGTATCATCTGCAAATTTGGATATGTTATTTTCCGTCTCTTCGTCTAAGTGATTAACATAGATTTTCAATAGCGAAGGACCAAGCACTGATCCTTGTGGCACTGACAAGGGAGTCAATGGTTATGGGGCAGACAAGAAAGTGGAACTGAGACCATAACCAGATCAGCCATGATCTTATTGAACAGCGGAACAGGTTCATAGGGCTGAAGGGCATAGTCCTGCTCCCACGTCCTATGTCTATCCTCTATTAATGCTAATATATTATCCCCAACTCTGTGAAATATTCTCTTGTGTATTAACCTTTTGTGTGGCACATTGTCAAATGTCCTTTGGAAATCCGAGTATACTACATCTACTTGTTCCCCTTTTCTACCCTACTAATTACATCCTCAGAAAAACTTGAATAAAATTGTTTAAAAGGATTTCGCTTTCATAAAACTGAATTGGCTTGTTCAAACTATACTATGCTTTTCTCAGTGCATTGTTAAAATCATAGATTATCATAGAAACCCTACAGTGCAGAAGGAGGTCATTCGGCCCATCGAGTCTGCACCGACCACAATCCCACCCAGGCCCTACCCCCACATACTTTACCCACTAATCCCTCTAACCTACACATCCCAGGACTCTAAGGGGCAATTTTTTAACCTGGCCAATCAACCTAACCCGCACATCTTTGGACTGTGGGAGGAAACCGGAGCACCCGGAGGAAACCCACGCAGACACGAGGAGAATGTGCAAACTCCACACAGACAGTGACCTGAGCCGGGAATCGAACCCGGGACCCTGGAGCTGTGAAGCAGCAGTGCTAACCGCTGTGCTACCATGCCGTGCCGAATCTATTTCTAAATAATAGATTCCAATCTTTTCCTGATGACTGATGTCAGGCTAACTGCTCTATAATTCTCTGTTTTCTCTCTCTACCCTTTCTGGAATTGTGCGTTACATTTGCTAATTTATAATCTGCTGAGACCATTCTAGAATCTAGCAAGTTTTAGAAAATCATAGCCAGTGAATCCTCTATCACTGCAAATATCACTTTTAGAACCCTAAGACGTAGGTCATCAGGTCCTTGGGATTTGTTGGATTTTAATCCCTTGAGTTTCTCAGTACTTTTTGTCTTCTGATATTAATATCCTTAATTTTCCCACTTCTTTTAGCCCCTAGATTATTCTCTATTTCTGATCTTGTACTGTGAAGAAAGGTACATAGGGCGGGATTTTCCCAGGAATTGGCAAAAGCCGATGACAGGTGGTACAAGCGGTGTTGACGCTGCTGACAGCAACGGCAGCTTTCTCTGCTGTATAACTTCAGACGTAGAAGGGGCAGGTCCCACAATATATTGCTGGCGGGGCAAATCAGAGCAACTTTATCACTCAAGGAGCAAGCCTCCATTTTTAAAGGCACCCCAGCACAAAGGAGTTCACCCTGAATCTCACTCCACTGCCCTCGGCACTGCAAGTCACAAATGGTGTCTCTCTTGATAGATACAGTCTTCGCAGAAACTGTTATTCTGACATCTGTAGCCACGAGCTCCTGGCCCTTTAGTTGGCAGGCTAGTGCCTTTGTCAACCTCTGCCTGCTTGATATTGCTGTCACCCCTCCACAGCCCTTTGCTCCACAGCAGGTTGCCCACCTTGCTGGACCTCATGTCTCCCACCTTATCTTTCCCCTCCTCATTGGAGGAGGTGCCTTCAACACAATGGACAATTCCATAGGGGACCGAGATGTGCAGCACAAATGCTCAATGTTGATTGGAGTATTTCCTTTGTCCCCCGTACTTAATGAAATGATCTAATGCAGGTTGAAATGTAATGGAAGACAAAATTAACAACACTAGCAAATTCTCCCAGCCTCAGCAGCAGACACCTGCTAAAGTCAGCGATAACCCCATTTGCAGTCTTTATAAATAACAATCTGTGGGAGAAAATGGAGGCCTTTGAAATGTGGATGCTAAAAATTTCATATACAGATCATAAGACCAATGAAGAGGTGCTTGAAATAACAAGAGCAAAAAAGCTTCCAAAAAGTGACATTCAGAAAAGAAAATGTCAGCATTTTGGCCCAAAAGCTAAAGATCTCTTTTAGAGGACACAGGGGAGGACAGCAGAAAGAGGGGTTGCCCTAGGCACATTTGGACGATGGACATTACCGAGCGGTTACAGACAAGTTACAGTGGATATGTGAGGATGGTGCAAGACAGATGAACGTGTCACACCATGACAACAGACCTCCCGGGAGGAATAGTTACAGGCAGCAGTAACATGCTGGAAAAAATATGACCTCTTCAAATGTTTTTCCTGCTTATCCACTGCATTATGGCACAAGCAACATATTATTCTGGTGTTTTGGCTTAATAGCCTGTTAATGTTACTTTTCAGAAATGGTGGGCAGGTTGCCAATTTTGCAGCGATCCCACCTCTGTGGGTGGAATTCTTTAAAAGCCGGAAATTTCCGCCTGACCGTCAATGGCGTTTCACATTCTCCGCAACCCACCCGCTAAAATTCCAGTGGCGGGCGGGATGGGAGAATTCCAGCCTGTATTATTGTAAACCAGTGTGTTAACGTTGGGTTAGTGACTCAACAATATAACACTGGATTTTACGCACATGCAGGATGACAGCAGTCCCAATCTCAGAACGTAAAAATTCAGCCCAGAGATTGTGGAGAGAGACAAAGATACAGAATGGGAGAGGGAGAGACAAAGTCTGGGAGACTGATAGAGAGAGAGAGAGAATGGTGGGAGAAAGTAGGAGTTAGTGTGTCAGGGTAGATACTGAGAGTAAGAGAGAATGTGCAAGTTAGTGTGAGAATGATGTGTCTTTGCAGGATCATGGTGCTAAATAGTTGACAGTGGTGTTTCCTTAGGTGGTAATACTGTGAAAATCCTGACTAAATTTCCTTTCTTGGAACTGTATGAGATCAATAGATGAGGGAGTGGAATTTCTTAATTCATTTAAATTGTCCAATACCTCTCGCCAATTCATATAACCATAAACTGAATGGTTTTAACAAAACGTCCCAGACACTCTAGTGACCCTGATTCACTGGTAAATGTTCTGATATTAGGCATATTGGCTGTGGCAACCCCACAATCAAGGAATCATCTAGACAGAGATCAGGAGCAAGACCATGGTTGATTTTCCCCTCTTCATCCAAGGGTCAGTGCACAGTAATCAGGGGCAGGAATTCTGGCTGATTTCCCCTCTATCTAACCCAGGAGTACTGAACAGTGATCGGGGCAAGCATCCTGTCTGATTTCTCCTCTGTCTAACTCGAGGCGGCAAAAGCGGTGGAGGCAAGGGGGGGTCAAGGACAGAAAGACAATGGCACCAAGCTACTCCCCCACGAAGGACTGAAAGGATGAGGACAATGTATACAAGCCTGCCGTTCTGATGCAGCAGTACTGTCTTTGAATGAGGGTACATTTATACTGAAAGCGTAACAATTTATTTTTAAAGCTGTTTGTCTGTCCAACTCAGATGCCTCATTCCCATATGCTTCATTTTCACTCCCAGCCTAATCCCAATCCTCAGGAACTTCAATATCACTCGCAGCCTAATCCCACTCCACGTGAGTTCTAATATCACTCCCAGTCTAATCCCACTCCCCATGAGCTGCATTATCACTTCCAGTCTAATCCCACTCCCTATGAATTTCAATATCATTCCCAGTCTAATCCCACTTTCCATGAATTTCAATATCACTCCGAGTCTAATCCCAATCCCCAGGAACTTCAATATCACCCCCAGGCTAATCCCAATCCTCAGGAACTTCAATATCACTCCCAGGCTAATCCCAATCCCCAGGAACTGCAATATCACTCCCAGCCTAATCCCAATCCTCAGGAACTTCAATATCACTCCCAGGCTAATCCCACTCCACATGAGCTCCAATATCACTCCCAGTCTAATCCCATTCCCCATGAACTTCAATATCACTCCCAGTCTAATCCCAGTTTCCATGAATTTCAGTATCACTTCCAGTCTAATCGCACTCCCCATGAATTTCAATATCATTCCCAGTCTAATCCCACTTTCCATGAATTTCAATATCACTCCCAGTCTAATCCCAATCCCCAGGAACTTCAATATCACTTCCAGTCTAATCCAATCCCCATTACCTTCAACATCACTCCCAGTTTTATCCCACTCCACATGAGCTCCAATATCACTCTCAGTCTAATTCCACTCCACATGAATTTCAATATCACTCCCAGTCTAATCCAATCCCCATGAATTTCACAGCACAGTGGCATAGTGGTTAGCACTGCTGCCTCACAGTGCCAGGGATCCGGGTTCAATTCCCGGCTTGGGTCACCGTCTGTGCAGAGTCTGCACGTTCTCCCGATGTCTGCGTGGGTTTCCTCTGGGTGCTCCAGTTTCCTCTCACAGTCCGAAAGAGGCAGCAGTGCTAGCCACCGTGCCACAGTGCTGTGAAGTTCATGGTAATTGGGATTAGACTGGGAGTGATATTGAAGTTTCTGGGGAGTGGGATTAAATTGGGAGTGACATTGAGATTCACGGGGATTGGGATTAGACTGGGAGTGATATTAGAGCTCATGGGAATGGGATTAGAATGGGAAGATTATGGAGCTGTTTAGACGTGCATTGGTCATGCTAAATTCTCCCTCAGCGTACCCGAACAGGTGCAGGAGTGTTGCGACCAGGGGATTTTCACAGTAACCTCATTGCAGAGTTAATGTAGGCCTTCTTGTGACACTAATAAAATAAACTTTTAAAACTTTTATCACCCCCAAGCTAATCCCACTCCCCATGAGCCTCAATGTCACTCTCACTCTAATACCACTCCCCATGCGCTTCAATATCACTCCCAGTCTAATCACAATATCACTCCCAGTCCAATCCCACTCCCCATGAGCTCCAATATCACTCCCAGTCTAATCACAATATCACTCCCAGTCCAATCCCACTCCCCATGAGCTCCAATATCACTCCCAGTCCAACCCCAATCCCCATGAACTTCAATACCACTCCCAGTCCACTCTCAGGTTAAGATGGTCACATTTGGGAAATGGTCTCCTGCTTCCTGCAGTTCTGATGTTATCTGTCTCTCTCACTTTTCTTCTTAATGTTCTACAGTTATGCCATTTCTTTCCCTTTGACTTTATCCCTCTGTGGAGCCGGCTTTTACAGTAAGAAGTCTCACAACACCAGGTTAAAGTCCAACAGGTTTATTTGGTAGCACAAGCCACAAGCTTTCGGAGCGCTGCTCCTTCATCAGGTGAGTGGGAGTTCTGTTCACAAACAGGGCATATAAAGACACAAACTCAATTTACAAAGTAATGAACCAGCTTTAGGCAGGGTCATGTCAATTTCCTTATCTCTCCACTTTGAATTTACCAGCTCTAGAGCCCCATTGTTTTCTGTAGTAAAATATGTAAAATACTTGTTTCCATTGATAGGCTCGCCGGAATTCTACCGCCCCACCCCCCACGGGATTCGGAGCTGGCGAGGGGCGGACAATGGGAAGGTCCGTTGACCTTGGGTTGGATTTTATGGTCTTAGATCGAGTGAGGCTGTAAAATCCTGCCTGCTGATTAGCATCTCATCAATTCTCCAGTTGTCTGCCTTTAATCAACTACCTGTTTCTCTTTTTTTTTGTAATCTTAATTTTTCCTCAATTCTTAACTCTTTTTACAAATGAAACATCCTAATTTGAAAGACGATTTCATTTACCTTCAGATTTTGAAATTTCTACAAAACCTTTAGGGGATTATGGTGTGTGTATGTGGTTGTCTCTGCTGGATTACTGGTAATATAAATCTCAAAATATTGTAATGCCAATACCAAGTTTAAAGTCTCTTTTTCAATTGTAGAATACTTCTGTTGATGATGACTTAATTTCCTTGAGAAATACCTCACAAGCTTCCCAAGTCCAAGTTCATGTTCTTGTAACGACACAGCTCCCACACCAATGTCACTAGCATCTACACAGTAAGAGTTTTAACAACACCAGGTTAAAGTCCAACAGGTTTATTTGGTAGCAAATGCCATAAGCTTTCGGAGCCCTGTTCCTTCATCAGATGGAGTGGAAATCTGCTCTCAAACAGGGCACAGAGACACAAAATCAAGTTACAGAATACTGATCAGAATGCGAATCTCTACAGCCAACCAGACCTGTATTTACCCCAGTCCAACGCCGGCATCTCCACATCATGACTAGCATCTACAGCCAGTTTAAATTGTTTGTCATAATTTGGTGCAGCTAACATTGGCTTTGTTGTCAACACAGTTTAAATGTTGGAATGTAGTTTGGCAGTGCTCCATCCAGTTAAATTTCTTGTTCTTCTTCACAAGTTCTGTTAGTGGTGCTACCGCTGCTAAAGTTCAGCACAAACTTACAATAAAACCCACTCATTCCCAGGAACCTTAAAATCTCTTTTCTTGTTGTAGGTTCTGGAAAATCCCAGAAGGCCTGTATTTTCGCTATTTGACCATGTCCCATGATACATCCTAAATATGAAATTTGAGCTTTGGCAAATTTGCTTTTTGCCAAATTCATTATGAGATTTGCCTCTTCTAAGCACTCAAACAGTTATTTTAAAATGTTGCCGATGTTCTTCCCAACTTTGGCTAAACACCGCTAATCGTCAATCTACACTGCACATGAATTTATCCCTTGAATAACTTTATTCCTGAGTCTCTGAAATGTTATGGGTGCATTTTTCATTCGGAACAGCATAACTTTAGGTTGATACAGTCCATTTGGCATCATGAATGCTGATTTTTCAGAAACAGGTACTTGCCAATAGCCCTTTAGCTATTCCAGTTTTGTGATGAATTTAGACTGTCCAACTCTTTCAATGTAATTGTCCACCCGTGGGATAGGAAACAAATCCCTCTTGGTGACAGTGTATTTAGTTCAAAGAGATTGATAGAATTACAGAAGAACGATTCCAAATTTTTAAAAAATCGAACAGTTTACTTGGAATTGAAGGCTCAGTGTATCCCTAAATGTTATTATGTAAAGGATCAAATATTAATGAGCAAATGGCATCCCACATATCCTATAATCCACACAAAGTGTTTGTGTTCTGTCAGCCTTCACACTATGATGGAGCTCCACTTGCTGGAACTCAACTCAATAATATCATTTTGGAGCACATACTCGTTTTCCTCGTTCTTGTGATCATTTCCTGGATTTAACCTGTATGGATGCTGCTTTATTGGAACTGTTTCCCCCACATTTACATCTACATCTCAGTTCTACCTAATCTATTCCCACAAGACTGTAGAAACTCTTCCAGTTCATCTCGACTCTTATCTGGAAGATAATCAGTTGTTTAATTTTTTTCAGTACTTCTTTATTACCCAAATGAATTAAAGGGAAGTCACTGTCAGAATTTAACCCTTCTTCTCCCTGCTTCACTACTATCAAGACCTCATGCTTGTGCTCATCTCCTCTATCCCAACACCCCTTATGCATGTTAAGATGGCAAACTCTGAGATTTACATCTAACTCGTGTAAATCTATCTGGTGTAAATACCAGGTAATTTATTTCACTCAGTTTTCTTTCAATTTATACAATCCACAAAATACACCTTTCAGTGGTTTGCCTGACACTAGCACTTTCTCCCCTGCTACAAAACTACGAGTCTGTGCTTTCCTATTAGCCATTGCTTTAATTCCCTGCTGTGCTATCTTAAATGCTTCCCCGTCACCTCACAAGCCCCATTCCATCTTTCTCTGAAATTTGATACATATTCCAAAAGTGTAATCACTGACTTCTTACTTAGTAACTTTTCTTGGATTAATTTCAATAGTCCTCTAACTTGATGCCCATAGACCAATTCAAAAGGGCTAAATCTGGTAGAATTATTTGGACAGTAAGAAGTCTCACAACACCAGGTTGAAGTCTCACAACACCAGGTTAAAGTCCAACAGATTTATTTGGTAGCACAAGCCACAAGCTTTCGGAGCGCTGCCCCTTCATCAGGTGAGTGGGAGCCCTGTTCACAAACAGGGCATATAAAGACACAAACTCAATTTACAAAATAATGGTTGGAATGCGAGTCTTTACAGGTAATCAAGTCTCAAAGGTACAGACAATGTGAGTGGAGGGAGGGTTAAGCACAGTTTAAAGAGATGTGTATTGTCTCCAGCCAGGACAGTTAGTGAGATTTTGCAAGCCCAGGCAGATTGTGGGGGTTACAGATAGTGTGACATGAACCCAAGATCCCGGTTGAGGCCGTCCTCATGTGTGCGGAACTTGGCTATCAGTCTCTACTCAGTGACTCTGCGTTGTCGTGTGTCGTGAAGGCTGCCTTGGAGAACGCTTACCCGAAGATCAGAAGCCGAATGCCTGTGACTGCTGAGCTGTTCCCCAGCAGGAAGAGAACACTCTTGCCTGGTGATTGTCGAGTGGTGTTCATTCATCTGTTGTCATAGCATCTGCATGGTCTCCCCAATGTACCATGCCTCGGGACATCCTTTCCTGCAGCATATCAGGTAGACAATGTTGGCTGAGTTGCAAGTGTATGTACCGTGTACCTGGTGGATGGTGTTCTCACGTGAGATTATGGCATCTGTGTCGATGATCCGGCACGTCCGACGCACCACAGCGAAAAACCGCACCGACCTCCTCAGAAGACAAACACGGGACATGGCAGACAGAGTACCCTTCGTCGTCCATTACTTCCCTGGAGCGGAGAGGCTACGACATCTTCTCTGGAGCCTTCAACATGTCATCGCTGAAGACGGACATCTCGCCAAGGCCATCTCCACACCCCCACTTCTTGCCTTCAAACAACCGCACAACCTCAAACAGACCATTATCCGCAGCAAACTACCCAGCCTTCAGAACAGTGACCACGACACCACACAGCAACCTCTGCAAGACACCATCACAGCAACCTCTACAAGACGTGCTGGATCATCAACACGGATGCCATCATCTCATGTGAGAACACCATCCACCAGGTACACGGTACATACACCTGCAACTCGGCCAACGTTGTCTACCTGATACGCTGCAGGAAAGGATGTCCTGAGGCATGGTACATTGGGGAGACCATGCAGACGCTACGACAACGGATGAATGAACACCGCTCGACAATCACTAGGCAAGTGTTCTCTTCCTGTTGGGGAACACTTCAGTGGTCACAGGTATTCAGCCTCTGATCTTCGGGTAAGCGTTCTCCAAGGCAGCCTTCACAACACACGACAGCGCAGAGTCGCTGAGCAGAGACTGATAACCAAGTTCCGCACACATGAGGACGGCCTCAACCGGGGTCTTGGGTTCATGTCACACTATCTGTAACCCCCACGACTTGCCTGGGCTTGCAAAATCTCACTAACTGTCCTGGCTGGAGACAATACACATCTCTTTAAACTGTGCTTAACCCTCTCTCCACTCACATTGTCTGTACCTTTAAGACTTGTTTACCTGTAAAGACACGCATTCCAACCATTATTTTGTAAATTGTGTTTGTTTCCTTATATGCCCTGTTTATGAACAGAACTCCCACTCACCTGATGAAGAGGCAGCGCTCTGAAAGCTTGTGGCTTGTGCTACCAAATAAACCTATTGGACTTTAACCTGGTGTTGTGAGGCTTCAACCTGGTGTTGTGAGACTTCTTACTGTGCTTACCCCAGTCCAACGCCGGCATCTCCACATCAGAATTATTTGTTACATCCCAAATGGCAAATAATAAAAATGGAATCCCTTTGTCCCAATCATGAGGGTAATCTTGACTATACACTCTCATTGTTTTCAAAGTTTGAAGCCACCTCTCTAATGCTACCTGTGACTCTGGATGATAAGCTGATGATTTATACTGTTTTATTCCCAGGCTATTCATGATCTCTTTAAATAATCCTGACATGAAATTTAACCCTTGATCTGATTGTATCTCTTTCAGTAAACCATATCTAGTAAAGAACTTGGTTAATTCCTGTACCACTCTCTTGACTGTAATTCTTAATGATATGGCTTCAGGAAATCCAGTGAATATATTTATAATAGTTAACAAGTACTGATTTCCACTTTGTGTTTTCGACAATGGTCAATTAGAACTCTTGTAAAAGGTTCTTCAATAGCTGGAATAGGGATCGAAGGTGCTGGTTTTATTGTGGATTGTGGCTTCCCTATTACCTGACATGTGTGACATGTAAAATTTACCAACATCTTAATGTAGTTCCGGCCAGTAGAACTGTTTCTGTATCTTCGTTTATGTTTTGTTTATTCCTAGATGTCCTCCGTAATGGAATTTCATGAGCTATCCTTAGAATCTCTTATATATTTTCAGGAGGTAATACAATATTTTTGCCCATTTTTCATCTGCACCAACATGTGTGGGATGCCATTTGCTCATTAATATTTGATCTTTTACATAATAACATTTAGGGATACACTGAGCCTTCAATTCCAAGTAAACTGTTTGATAATTTTTTTAAAATTTGGAATCACTCTGCTGTAATTCTATCAATCTCTTTGAACTAAACACATTGGTTTCTTTCCCTTCAGTCCGTTCCATCATTCAGTTTGCTAAAGATCGTGTCAGATAACCATATCTTACTTGTCTCATCCTGTGCTCTTAACTCCTTCCTTTCATCTTATCTTATGTGCATGTGACCTCTATTAAACAATCAGGAAGTATCCTAGGATGGTCTGTTTGCAATTTTTCTGTAGCTGGATTTTCTACCGGCTGTTCAACCACAGTAGGCATCACTACTAACTGTGATCTCGCTATTTGATTCCCTAAAATGAATTGAATCCCTGCAATGGGCAATGATACTACTACTCCTACAACCACCTCTCCTGCCTTCATGCTACTCAAGTTTATTTTCATCAAAGGAATTTTTCTTGTTTTGCCATGAATACTGCTGATCAGAATCTCTTCCTTCAATATTCCTTCTGGACAACAAGTATACTTATCGCACAACATTAGGGATTGACTTGTTCCTGTACTTCTTAAAATTTTGATAGCTTTCCCCATGCCAATTTTCCAACATGGAAAGACTTTGCCTTAATATACAAAATTCATAAATACATCAACCACCAGCTGGTCACTCAGCCCCTGTGCAACTTGTGTACCCTTATTCACCCATTTTTTGGTCTTCCCTGTGTATAAAGCCTACTGACTTCTCTTGTTCTCCAGTCTTGGATTTAATAGTTCCTTCCTTAAGATTTCTAACCCCAATTGGCTTTCCATTTAATCCCCAGCATAATGATTTGGTGTGGCCCAGTTTATTACAATTGTAGCATCTAACTTTCCTCGTCTCTCATTTCCTCAGAACCATCTTCTTTATTTTGAGGTGAAGTCTCGTTGGAGCTTTCAACCACTCCCTCCCATGTTTGACTGTCTTTTCTCTCGCCTTCCCATTTTCTATCTTTCTCAGATTTAAAAGTGTGTCGAAAAAAAGGCTTTGATCTATGAACCAACTCATAGTCATCAGCAAGCTCTGCTGCATGTCTTGCAGTTTTAACTCTTTGTTTCTCCACATGAGTTCTTATCACTGCAGGTAATGAATCTTCAAATTCGTCCAACAGAATTCCTTCTCTAAGGGCTTCTTGGTTTCTTCTATTTTAATGCTCTCACCCACTTATCAAAATTTCTTTGTCTAACCCTTTCAAATTCAATATAAGCTCTGACAAACGGTCATCCAGACTCGAGCGTTAGCTCTATTCTCTCTCCACAGATGCTGTCTGACCTGCTGAAATTCTCCAGCATTTTCTGTTTTTATTTCAGATTCCAGCATCCGGAGTATTTTGCTTTTATCAATATAAGTCTGTCCAGACTGTTGTCTTACATTTTGAAACTTTTGTCCATGAACTCCAGTAATAACTCATAAGCACTCGATATAACTTTCTCCACTTTATCATACTCCCTAGACTTTTCCTCTGACAAAGATGCATAGACTTCACTAGTCCTACCTACAGGTTTACTCTACAAGAGCAGTGTCCAAATATCTTGCAAACATTTCATTTGTCTGGCTATCTTCTCAATGGAGTTAAAACAAGTCTCAATGTCCTTTTCATCAAATTTTGTAAGTGCCTGCACAAATCTAAACATCTCTGCACTAGGTTCATATCTAGAACTACTTCCTTCCTCCACCTGCTCTGATCTTTCTTTTTCCACTGCCCACATTTGAAGTTGAAATTCTCTTTTTCCTTCTCTGCCATTGCTTACTTCTGCATTTCAAGTTCAAGTTATTACATTTCTATTTGTTTTTCTTTTTACTTTTCTTTTTCCTGCATTTCTAATTCTAATTCACTTTTCTAAATACTAGGTCTGTCTGAGAACTGTTGTACATTTAAATGTGTTGCTATTTCTTCAATTACCTCAGCTTTCTTAACTCCTGTGGATAATCCTAATGTTAATGTATTTGTCAATTCCACCAATTTAGTTTTAGGTAAATTTTTCAAATTTTCCAAGGTTATATTGTCTACTCCCAAACAAGTTTTGACCAGTGCAAGAGCCATTTTTGCAATCACCTTATTTTAAATCACAGACCTCCTCAATTGATTTCACGCTTCCCTCAGTCTCATTATGTTTAAAAGGTCGCAAGTTCCCTACCCAAGGAATTATGCTTTTTAAAATCCAAGCCAAGAGCCCCCAACGTTTGTAATGAATCACATTGATTTTAAATGTGAGGGCATCCCAAAACCGAGAAGGGTAACTGTTGGAGCTTTTCTTCAGAGACTAGGCATTAAGTTGGCTTTCACATGAGGGATTTCCCTTTTTAACTACGGCTCAGCTAATACAAAGACTCACGGAGACAGTATTCTGGTTAAAGATGCTCCTTTATTTCCCAGGCCTGGTTCAACACAGCGAGGAATAGCAGTTTTGGTGGGGTCCAAAACTACTCTAAAAGTACATCATTTTCAGTATTACGGTTAGTCATGGCATGAATCAATTCCAGCCTCCCGCACTGCCTGGATCCACTACAGTTCACCTACCACCGCAACACGTCCACAGCAGATGCCATCCCCCTAGCCCTGCACCCAAACCAGGAACACCTAGATAACAAAAACACCTATGTCAGACTCCTATTTATTGACTACAGCTCAACCTTCAACACCTTTATTCCTATGAAACTCATCTCCAAATTCCGTGGCCTGGGCCTCGGCTCCTCCCTCTGCGACCGGATACTGAACTTCCTAACCCACAGACTGCAATCACTAAGGATAGACAACAACATCTCCTCCACGCTCATCCTCAACACCGGTGCCCCACAAGGCTGTGTTCTCAGCCCCCTACTATACTCCTTATACACCTATGACTGTGTGGCCAAATTCCCCTCCAACTTGATTTTCAAGTTTACTGACGACACCACTGTGGTGGGTAGAATCTCAAACAATGACGAGACAGAGTACAGAAATGAGATAGAGAATCTGGTGAACTGGTGCGGTGACAATAATCTCTCCCTCAATGTCAACAAAATGAAGGAAATTGTCATCGAATTCAGGAAGCGTAGTGAAGAACATGCCCCCATCTACATCAAAGGGGACGAAGGAGAAATGGTCAAGAGCTTCAAGTTTTTAGGAGTCCAAATCACCAACAACCTGTCCTGGTCCCCCCATGCCGACGCTATTGTTAAGAAAGCCCACCAATGCCTCTACTTTCTCAAAAGACTAAGGAAATTTGGCATGTCAACTACGACTCTTAACAAATTTTACAGATGCATCATAGAAAGCATTCTTTCTGGTTGTATCACAGCTTGGTGTGGCTCCTGTTCTGCCCAAGATCACAAGAAACTACAAAAGGTTGTGAATGTAGCCCAATCCATCGTGCAAACCAGCCTCCCATCCATTGACTCTGTCTACACTTACCGCTGCCTCAGCAAAGCAGCCAGCATAATTAAGGACCCCATGCACCCTGGGCATTCTCTCTTCCACCTTCTACAAAAGTCTGTGGTCATGTACCAACTGACTCAAGTACAGCTTCTGCCCTGCTGCTATCAGACTTTTAAATGGACCTACTTTGCATTAAGTTGATCTTTCTCTACACCTTACTATGACTGTAACACTACATTTTGCACCCTCTCATTTCCTTCTCTACGAACGGTATGCTTTGTCTGTATAGCGCGCAAGAAACAATACTTGTGATAATAATAAATCAAATCAAAAATACAATTATACAGCTTTCAAAGCCACTTGCCTGCCTTCTCTGCTCACCCTAGCAGGTTTGAGTCAATCTTTATTAGCATAGGTTATTTACTGGCCAATAACATTTACTGTCTGACAGCATGGAACTACAAGAGTTCTTGGACTTTGAAAGCCTTTCTCATAATCTCCTAGCAACTCCTTATCGGGAAACTGTATGCCATATTTATTAACTTGTCTGGGATTGCTCGGACTGTCTGGAGTCCACATTGATAAGGGCTGCACTCAACAGCTGTATTGTTCCAAAGAATGTGGTTCTTTTTACTTGACTATGTCCTATCATGCTTTAGAGCATTGTGCCATTGACCAAGGTATATGCTTTTAATACAGAATATTCAGAAATACATGTCTAAATTCTCTAACAGTGCTTATATGTGTCTCTATGCAAACAGGTTCCTTTGTAAGATATATTCCAGGCATTTTATGACTTCACTCTAAATTAATCTACTCTGATTCATTAATCTTTTAGTCCCAGGTTATTCTGAACCCCCTCTTAGAGTAACATAGAACATCAGTTCATAGAAGTGTATGTGTTTTTTTGTATTATTTGAGGAACAATGTACATTCCAGTGAGGAAATAGTCCAGTCATTGTGTGAACAATTAATAAAGAATATTTATTAACTTAAAAGTAAAACAAAAACACACATGACAAGAAGGATTACAATACTCTATGATACTTAAGGATACTGATGGCCATACACACATAATTTTACATGAAACTATCCCTTGGTCCCCAAATTGCTTATGTTTAACCTGAACTCTGAGACACCTGCTTTCCCAAACAGCATCCAATAACATAAGTAACTCTATGAGATAAATCCAGCAAATAATTACCACACACAGGTTAAAGTGACTCTTCTGCGAAATAGTCTTCCCATTCAATGAAGGCAAAAAATAGCTGCTTCTTTCAGGCGACTATAGCTGCAACATGCTGCAGTTCTGCTGTTAGCTGTCTCCCTCCATTTTCTTCTTAGTGTTCTACAGTCATACCATTTCCTTCCCTTTGATTTTATCCGCCAGTGGAGTCAGCGTTTGGCAGGTACGTGGTCAATTTCCTTATCTCTCTGCTTTGAGATTACCTCTTCTCTAGCCCCGTTGTTTTCTCTAGTCATATATGTAAAATACTTGTTTTCCACTGATAGGCTACTTCACTCCGGGCAAGTACTGGATGATGACACGGCGGACAGAGTACCCTTCGTTGTCCAGTACTTCCCCTGAGCGGAGAAGCTATGACATCTTCTCCGGAACCTTCAACATGTCATCATCGATGAAGACGAACATCTCGCCAAGGCCATCCCCACACTCCCACTTCTTGCCTTCAAACAACCGCACAACCTCAAACAGACCATTATCCGCAGCAAACTACCCAGTCTTCAGGAGAACAGTGACCACGACACCACACAACCCTGCCACAGCAACCTCTGCAAGACGTGCTGGATCATCGACACAGATGCCATCACCTCACGTGAGAACACCATCCACCAGGTACACGGTACATACACTTGCGATTCGGCCAACGTTGTCTACCTGATACGCTGCAGGAAAGGATGTCCCGAGGCATGGTACATTGGGGAGACCATGCAGACGCTACAACAACGGATGAATGAACACTGCTTGACAATCACCAGGCAGGAGTGTTCTCTTCCTGTCGGGGAACATTTCAGCGGTCACAGGCATTCAGCCTCTGATCTTCGGCTAAGCGTTCTCCAAGGCGGCCTTCACGACACACGACAACGCAGAATCACCGAGCAGAAACTGATAGCCAAGTTCCGCACACAATGAGGATAGCCTCAACTGGGATCTTGGATTCATGTCACTCTCTCTGTAACCCTCACGACTTGCCTGGGCTTTGCAAAATCTCACTAACTGTCCTGGCTGGAGACAATTCACACCTCTTTAACCTGGGCTTAACCTTCTCTCCACTCACATTGTCTGTACCTGTAAAGATTTGATTACCTGTAAAGACTCGCATTCCAACCATTATCTTGTAAATTGAGTCTGTGTCTATGTATGCCCTGTTTGTGAACACAACTCTTCACTCATGTGAGGAAGGAGCAACACTCCGAAAGCTTGTGCTACCAAATAAATCTGTTGGACTTTAACCTGGTGTTGTGAGACTCCTTACTGTACAATTAGACATGCAAGAATGAAACCAGGTGAGAGCAGTCCAACCAAGTTGGATAACAGTGGGAAGAGGAGGGTATGGTTAACTGTGTTAAAGGCTGAAGATAGGTTAAGAAGGACAAAGAGGGCAAGTTTACCTTTGTCATAATCACAGAGTGTCGTTTGTGACTTTGCTAAGAGTTGATACTGTGGCAGGAATGGGTAATTGATTGAAAGGATTCAAACAAGGAATTCCGAGAAAGCTGGGCCTGAATTTGGAAGTGACAACATGTTCAAGGATTTTAGAGAGACAAGGAAGTTTGGAGATGGGTGGTGGTTCACAAGTAAGGGTTGGTTTTGAGGAGAGCTGGGATGGCGGCAGATTTAACAGAGAGAAGGGCAATTCATGAAGAGAGAAAATCATTTACAATGTCAGCTAACATGGGGGCCAGGAGAGGAAGTTGGGTGATCAGCAATTTAGTGGGAATAGGATCGGTGGGGACAGGAGATGGGTCCTTTGTCTCTGATAATGTCTGTAACCTGTGGTTTGAATGGGGTTTGGGACATCTAAGGTGGAAGGAAAAGTATGATTCAGCAAATCAGATATAGAAGTACAATACTGAAAGGAGGCTAGAGAACTGTGATTTTGAAAGTGCAGTTGTGAGGGATTTGGAGAGAACTTTTTCCAGGGGTGGGCACAGAGAATTAGGGTTGGGAGGATGGAGTTGGATGTAGATGGTGAGTGATACCTGATCTAATGCCACTTGCCTGCTTGTTACCTTTAATTTTCAATATCTCACTTAGTCTCCTTACTCTCCATATCCTTAAATATCCCACCCAGTCTAATTTACTCTCCTGCTCACTTTCTATCAATGTTGCCTTGAGAATATAATTGTGTGCAGCCAGGTTTTTCAGTGTGTGAAATTCTTTGTAGCCACTGTGTATGTGCACAATTTATGATGGAACAGGTTCTGTGTGGGAGGTTCAAGGTTCTGCATGGCCATATGCCCATGCAGTTTAGCAGGAACATTGTGCCTTTTGATATCACTCCTGTTCACTCTCCAACCTCTTAATATTTCACCGAATCTAATTTCATTTACCCTATGCTCTGGAAAACCCGAACAGATAGATAACCACACAGGAAAACACTCTAACAGAAAACACTCATTAACATAAAAACACATGGAGACAAATACATATCCATGAGTTTATGGCCCCACCGTAGCATTTCCCCCCCCCCCCCACCAAGTGAATGTAACACAAAAGACACAGAGAATATGCATCTTCACAATCACCCAAGGCTGGAATTGAACCCGGGTCCGTGATGCTGTGGGGAGCAGTGCTAACCAATGTGCCACCATACCGCCCACTGTTTACATGCCATGGCCATAAAAGTCACTAACTGATAGGTTTTCTTGAGTTTTTTTTAAGTGGATTGTTTTTATTTTACTTAACCCTTTCTGAATAAAATAATTCTAAAAAAAGGCTCTAACATTTTTGCATACATACATACACAGATAAATAGATTAGAGAATGGGGAAGATAGATTATGCAATTTAGAGACCAGTAAAATTAAAGGGGTATGTGACTCTTGACTGTTGGCAAGTCAGCTGGTTTCAGGCTGAAATCGTTGGTCCCTCAGCTTTTAGCTTTGAGGTGATTTAAAGCTGTAGATGAACAATCTACCTGTCCTGGAGGCAACAGCACTGGGTTGAGTTCTTTTTAAAATGTCTCTCTGCAGCACCTGGATAGATAAAATCAGCAGACAGGGTTCAACTTGCAAGTTGCATGGGAAGAGAGAGAGAGACAGAGAGAAGTAAGCACTCCGGGCCTTGACCATTCAGTGTCTCAGTTACTTGTCTTGTTTTGCTGAGAAAGCAGGTCCTTAAAACACATAATGGGTTGGCTTCTCACATGACAATTCTCCAACTGCCCAATGACTCAAATATGTTCATAGACAGTGTATTCACGTTACCTTAATTAGATCATGGTAGGACATTCCTCCCTCAGCCAGGATCTCATTGTTCAATTGAATGTGTTATAATGTTTTGCCCCCCCTCCCAGTTGAGTACACAGGTGATTGTCTGGATGCTTTGCTAGGGGGATAGGAGATGGCCTCCATTCATCTATAACAAGGCAATTGTTCCCGATGTTTCTTTGCAGCCGGTTGTCTTCAGTTCAATAATTTTGGTATGTAGAAGAAACAGTGATGCAAATGTGCAGCCATCTTTGACTGTGATTCCAAGTCACAGAAATGTGGTTTAGACTTTTAAAAAACTCAATTAGGGGTTTCCAGCCAAAAAATAATTTTAGATCTCAAACATGGCACACACATGTTAGAGGAGGGATATCCATATAAATTTGCACATTACAGCTCAAAATAATTGGATTCAAAAGTATTTATTGATGACACTCAATGTATCAAACAGTGATAACTATTCTTGACAATAGTTATATTTGACAGCAGCACTTGTAGCAATGAAGAATTTACATGTTGCAGTTCCCCTGCTGATCAGGACATGTCAAATTCCAAGGCTTCTATCCTAATACTCCCTTCTTTTGACACATTTGTCCCTACCTGGCTATGTGAGAAGCCAAGTGTTTCATAGCGTTATCTCACTCTGTTTTACCTCATTAATAATCGCAGTTGTAACAAGAATAACTTGCCAATTTTGTTTGAACTTCACCTTGGCTAAACTGTCACTCACATTGTTCCGGAGACAATTATCCAGAGATTAATGGACAGCATTTATCATCTGGCCACATGCCTAATCCAGATGTAGCCTTGGTAGACATTGCCTGTGATTTTTTGAAGCCAGGACAACGCAAGATTTAATTCAGGCCTTACTTGCTAAACATGTTGATCTAGTAAATTGTAATTCCACTAATGAACTGAATGCTCAAACTCAGTTAATGTACAGAGTAGTTCTCATTGCCACTGTACTGCAGTGAGACCTGGACTGTGTATCAGCAACACATAAGAGCACCAGAGAAATTTCATCAGCAATGCCTCTGTTTCATATTCTGCATTCAATGGGAGGACCATCAAAGAAACTTCTTGAAGCCAGCTCCACATACATTTAGGCAAAACTCCTGTAAAATCAACTATGATCAATTGGACACTGTGCCCAGTTGAGGTTGACTGAAAACCATCTCATTCCATTGCCGCCCATTGTTTTCTCAACTCTCAAATGGCACGTGTTTAGGGACAGACAAAGAAAATGCTTCAAAGCACTCAAACTCTCCACGAAGCATGGCAGCGTTGACATTGATGACTGGGAAGAGTTTCTACCAATCATTCAAAAAGACAATAACTTGGCCATCAAGCTGCACCAAGCTTTCATTAACAGAGCCTTAATGATGAAGCAGAGTGGTGGCAGAGAAGGAAAGAAAACGAAGCAAATCTTGCACTCTGTACCCCACTATCTCGGGGAACATCCTGCCTCATGCAACCAAAGATCTATGAGTTAAGGATTGGCTTGTTCAGTCACATAAAGACGCACGGCAGAAACTCACGATCCTACGTGGACATGATCCTCGAAACGAGAAACAGCTGATGACTAATTATTATAACTGGTCGGTTGATCAGACTGGAAACACTGTGTCTGCTTCCCGCTACTATTTGAGTCGTTGTGTCAAGATTGTCATTTGGAAAGTGTCCACGCCCTGCTGTCGAAACAGATGAAAGCTGGTGTTTTGCCCAGTTTCCTGTTTTGTGGAGGACACTACCATCAGTCCAAAATAAAGGTAACTGCAGCTGTGAACTCATCTTTGGTGCAGTGGTTTGTGAGAGGGGTTTATTTGTATATTTGTTGGGTCACTTTTGTTTTTATATTACAGGAGAGCAACTAACAGAAAATCAGCTAGCCATTTGTTCCCAAGATGGAAGCATTTGGGAGTTCCAGGAATTGATAACATTATACGAACATAGAGATACAAAAAATGTAATTGGGCTGTGAAAGTTGGGTGGTGGATGAGCTGGGGTGGGATATGGGTTAGGGTGTGGGATAATGAGCTGGGAAATGGAGCAGGTGCGGGGAATAGTGGTGAAGTGAACTTCCTTGGACAGGAAGAGTGGGATATTGGCAATTTAAAAGTCTCTCTTCTGCAGTGTTTGTATTTCATTCCATTGTGTTGTAGATGAGGATAGGTGCTCAAGTTTGGTTGGTGGAGGGTTGGTGGATGTTTCAGGGTTTTATTTGATGATCTGTCCTCTACGGGGCATAAACGCAGTGAGAATAAAAGATCTGAACACTTTCCTGAAGATGCTGGGGTCTAATATTTTGGTGAAATTAGATTGCTCACCTATGAGACCATACTTCTTGTCTGAGCACACAAAACATGATGGAGGGAACTATTTATTGAGGACAAATTGTATAGTCAATCTTCATTCTGTCTTTACCCAGTGTCCACACTGAGGAATTGCTTCACTGGACAGACTGGAGGATACACATATTCCAGCTGGAGGTTGAAAGGGATGTTAATTGACTCTGTTTCTCACATCTCTCACCGCATAGCAAAGGAGATGGTGGTGTGCAGACCTGATTGAAGAGAATAGAAAGCAGAGGCAGTCATGCTGATGAGTGGGTAATCCTGAAGGGTGACTTTAATGAAAATGCCTGCATGTACCCCCTATAATTCACATACCATCCTGATGCACCATTCCTTCGCTGGATCAAGATTCTGAAGCTCCCTCGAAGAGCACTATTTTAAGGTTTATTTTATTAGCGTCACAAGTAGGCTTCCATTAACACTGCAATGAAGTTACTGTGGTAACTCCGGTAAGAACATAAGAACATAAGAAATAGGAGCAGGAGTAGGCCATCTGGCCCTTCGGTACCTGTTCAGATACACTGAGGAAGAATTTAGCACATCCAATGCACCTAACCAGCACATCTTTCGGACGTGGGAGAAAGCCGGAACTCCCAGAGGAAGCCCACGCAGAAACAGAGGGAACATGCAGACTCCACACAAACAGTGACCCAAGCTGGGAATTGAACCCAGGTCCCTGGTGCTGTGAGGCAGCAGTGCTAACCATTGTGCCACCATGCTGCACTGTAGATGTACTTCCACCACATGGACAGCAGTGCCACATCACCATCCCAGGAAGGCTAGGCACAGGCAATAAATGCTTCTCTTGCCAGCAACACCCACATCCTGAGAACATATGGACAAACTACGAGCGGTTGGTGGAGCTTTGCCTTTTTGCTAATGTAAATATGTGTATGCTACAACTGAAAATTATGTCCATTTATTTTTACTTCACGCGTAATCACATCTGACCTGCTTCTGGCAATGCTCAAAGCAAAACAGAGTGAGAGTGTGGCAAGAAAATTGAGTAAGGAGACATAGATAATGGCGGGCTTAAGGACCTTAAAAGAAAGCAGTACCAAGTGTCTTCCTCTTCCTGTCTCGAGAGAATTTGATTACTAAACTTAATGTTGAGTCATTCCGTTCAAATATACACAGAACCTTGCCAGAATTGACTGTCTCCACATCCTCCATCCCCCCAGCCTTCCTCATTGTAACTGTATCCCTCAGTACTGTGACTCACATTGCACACAGGAATGTTTGTGCAGATTGCTTCTGTTTCATCACTTTTGTCAAGTGGTGCAAACACTCCTCCCTGTGGGCAACGGTTATGAGGTTTTCAGTCTAACCATGATATTCCTCTCTGCTCTCTGACATTGCTAGTCGTGGCTTTTCAGGTTAGGTGGCTTGTGGGAAAGGGGTGGTAAACCACTCCCACAACTAGTGCAACCTCCTCTTCATTAGTTTACTGTTATGGTAAATCTTTACAAACACTGGCCCTGCCTCAGCTGGAGTATTACATCCAATTCTGGGCACCACGCTTTGAAGCCTTTAGAGAGAGTACGGAAAAGATTTCCAAGAATGGTTCCAGGTTCGAGCAACCATGGTTATGCAGATGGTTTGGAGAAACTAGGGCTGTTCACTTTTGGGAAAAGGAAACGGAAATTTGTTGGCGGTGGACAGAATCATGAGGAGTCTGGATAGAGTCGATAGGGAGAAATTGTTCCTGTTGATGGCAGGATCGAGAACCAGAGGATAAAACCTTAAGGTGAATAGCAAAAGAACCAACAGCAACACAAGGAAAATGTTTTCAAACAAGTAGTTGGGATCTGAACTGCACTGCCTGAGCATGTGGTGGAGGTAGATTCAATTGTGGCTTTCAAAACAGAATTCAATAAACACCGGAAGAGCAAACAATTTCAGGGCAAGGTTGAAAAGATGGGAGTGTACAACTTGGTACAGGGAGATCTACAACAAGATACCTCTGATAAATTTACTCAGAATAAATAATAAACATATTCTCTTGATATATTGGGAAACAGCACCCCCAGTGGTGCAGAGTGAAGCAGCTCACTCCAGAGACTTGAACATACATCTGATCTGATGCAGTAGTGTTTTGGTATCAAACATGAGTAAGATTCATTCTATTTCTCCAACTTCTTCCCCAGAACCTTACAAAATTTTCCTTTCAAGTACTTATCCGATTCCCTTTTAAATGTTATTATTGAATCTGCTTCCACCTCCCTTTCAGGCGTTGCATTCCAAATCATCATAACTTGCTATATCAAAAAGTCTCCGCAGGTGGTCTCTGGTTTCTCTCACTCCTCCCCTTCATTCTCACCGTCAACCTCTCTCTCTCTCTCTCTAGGTTTACTGTGTGGACAGCTCCAAAAACGAGGAGGGGCATGAACTGCTGGAGCCGAGCAGGGACAAGCAGGTTTATTGAACAAAATAACTAAAATACTGCAGGTACTGGAATCTGAGAAAAAGAGGATGCTGGAAAAACCCAGCAGAACTGGCAGCATCCATAAAGAGAGAAAGCAGAGTTAATATTTCAAGTCCATTTGACTCTGTTCTTTGACGAATATGGCAACTTTGCTTTCTCTCCTTACGGTGGTGGCAGAGCTGCTGAGTTTTTCCAGCATCCTCTGTTCTTGCCTCAGACTTATTGCATGTTGCTCGGGATTGCCCAATTGTGATGTTAACCAGGGTTAAAGGGCTTTCATTAAGATGCAGCGAGTGGTTGGGATCTGGAATTTGCTGCCCAAGAGTGTAGTGGAGGCAGGGCCAATCGAGTGGGAACTGGATTATATGAAAAAGGCAGAATGTGCAGGGCTATGGGGAGAAGGCTGGGGAGCGGTACTAGCTGAATTGCTCCTTCAGAGAGCTAGTGCCGATGCAACAGGCTGAATTACCTCCTTCTGCGCTGGAGGCATTTCGTGACAGATTTCTATAATACAGATGAGACCTTTGTTCCGTCATATATAGAAAGAAGGACAATCTGAGATGGTTAAAAGATTTAACAGGACGTTTCTTCTGTTGGGGGAGGCAAGGATAAGGAGGCATAATCTTTAACCATTCAGGGTGATGTCACAGAAGAACCTCTTCAAATTTTGTCCTCAAAATATGGGTCCCCTGTTGATAATAGGGATCAATTGAAAATATCTAAACAGAGTGATAGGTTTTCATTAAGTAAGGTTAAGGGATACAGAACAAAAGCTGTTAAGTAGAGGTTAAGATAGTGATCAACCGGGATCAAACTGATTGACAGAACATGATCAGAATGAACAGCCTCATATTCAATGTTATCATCATCATAATTTCAAGCCTGGAACGTTTGAGGCACATGGCTTTAACAAAATGTTGGAAATCTAAAATTAAATCAATAAATTACTTTTGCAATGGTCTGCTGTACTACATCCTGATGTGGAGATGTCGGCGTTGGACTGGGGTAAGCACAGTAAAAAGTCTCACAACACTAGGTTAAAGTCCAACAGGTTTATTTGGTAGCACAAGCCACAAGCTTTCAGAGCGCTGCCCCTTCATCAGGCAAGTGCTCACCTGATGAAGGGGCAGTGCTCCGAATGCTTGTGCTACCAAATAAACCTGTTGGACTTTAACCTGGTGTTGTGAGACTTCTTACTGTACTGCATCCGATCAGCAGATGGTGATATTATGCAAAAAAAAGCATTTAATTGATTTAACAAAGCACCAGCACAGTTGGCCATAAAGAGTCAACTGTGAGGGATTTATTCATTCCCAGTGCGGAGTCATGCTGCACCAGAGAATCTGACACCAATTCACACAAGCCTAACTGCCTGTTAAAAGATTGAGCAACTAAATTTGGTGATAATACATTCGACACGCGGGAGAGACCTCACAGTAAATACTGAGGAGGTGATATTTGGGAAATAAAATTTCAGTTTATAATAGATCTAAAGAAACACATCTTAAGATATTGCACATCTGTAAGTTTAACCCCACCACGTCCTTGTTGTTTCAAAAGTGCAAGGTGGGCACGGGGGACTAACTGCATTGTTTTTGGCCCCATGTCAGGATTAAGGCCTATTGGTTTAATTTTCTTAATGAGCTTCAGAAGATCTTTGATACAGCCTTAGAGTTCGGTCCCTTGCATCTGATACTGGGTCTCCCAGACAAAAGGATCAGTAATGCGAATGGGAGAAGGCTATACAATATCCTAACATTTGCAGCGTGGAAAAATATTCTTTGCTCATGGATTAACAATAAGACCCCTTCAATTCAGAATTGGCATAAAATCATTCTGGAATGTTTGCCAATGGAACTTTTGACTTGTTTAATTCAAGCTAAATCACATACATTTTGTAAAGTTTGGGGCCCCAGTTCTGGGCTCCGCATTGTCTAGTTTACTCCTGCAAGGTTTTCCATAAGTTCTGTAGCTCTGTCGTCATTATCCTGTGAGCTTGACTGTGCACCACTGAGTCAAGTATGACAGTACCCTATTATCCTGAGAGCCCTCATCCTTTGATATATCCTCTCTTTATTTGTATGAGGGGAGGCGCTGGAGACAATGAATAATCCAAACCAATTGTGTTGGTAATTTTTTTCTCTCTTCCTACATGTATTTGTTTGAAAATGATCCTGCTGCACTGCATCAATCTCTGAGTTTGTTGTGTTTTTGTATAAAATGAAAAATCTTAAATAAAAATCATTGTTTCAAGTGAGCAAGAAATTAGCAGCCATAAATCAGATGCACTGCACTTCTCATTCAATTCTCCCAGTTGCCCTTAAAACATACCCTAGATTGCAGCTGATTAATAGGAGCCACCAAATTGCACAAGTAGGATGTAAATTCGGGAGGAGATGGTGGTATCGTCAGGACTAGTAATCCAGTGGCCCAGGCTAATGCTCTGTCAGCTGATGGAACTTAAATTCAAGCAATAAATCAGTAATATAAAGCATGTCACAACAATGGTGACCACGAAAATATCATTGATTGTTGTTAAATCCCATCTGGTTCACGAGTCTCCTTTCGGGAAGGAAATGTACCATCTTTACCTCTACATATGACTGCAGGCCCACTACAATGTGGTTGCCGCTTACCTACCCTCAAGGGTAATTAGGGATGGGCAACAAATACTGGTTTTTCTAGCAATGCCCACATTCCACAAAATAATAAAATGATAAATTTGAAGCAGTTGAGGGTGATGTTGATGTTTGGCAAGTAAAAGGCCTTCACTCTACATCTATCCCAGGCGATACCTGACCCTTGGCTTCATTTTAAAGGTAGAAGTGAAAAACAAATTGTACAATTTTCTAGCGTTTCTAGTCCTCAGCTTGGAAAGTACAAAGATCCAGCCCCGAGAAACCATTAGGAAACTTTGCCTGTAGACTCCCCATCACTGACACCAACTCTACCTATTCCACATGGCTGCCTAAATCAGACAAATAGTGCTGATAGTTTACCATTGCCATCAATTGTAACAGTGCTGTTTAACCAGATTAAGCAGGTTGATTATTTCAGGCAATTTGGTGCTTACCTGAATTAAGCTGCCTTAAGTCTTCAGGTCTGAGTCCCTCCCATAGTTAACAAGGCAAACAGCTGATGGGAGACTTTGGGCAACTTCAAACTATCCACCTTGTATTCAGCAAACAGCAGCCCATTCACCACATGTCACAGGGACTATATTGACGGCAAACCCAAGGAATCATCCTGGATCATAAAATAGGAATAAGAAGCCATTTAGCCCCTTAAGCCTCTTTATCTGTCAGTTAAATCATGGCTGATCTGTACCTCAACTCCATTTAACCACATATGCTCCATATTCCTTGATATTGCCAATCAGTTTTAAAGCTTTTTGTGGGCTGAATTTCAGAGTAACACTCCCTTGATCTGAAAATATGCTTCCTGATTTCACTCCTGAATGACCAATTGGAGTGTGAGCTTTGATTTTTCTGCCCAAGCACAATCAATAAATTAATTTTTTGGACATGGGCATCGCTAGCTAAGCCAGCAATTATTGTCCATCCTATACTACCCTCAAGGAAGCCTTTTTGAAACGCTGCAGTCCTTGTGTTTCCACATATCTACTGCCAATGTTCTTCCAGGTGGTAAAGGTTTAGAAGGTATTGTTGAAGAAGACATGGCAAGTTGCTGCAGTGCACCTTTTAAATGGCACACACTGATGCCACTGTGCATCAGTGGTGGAGGAAGTAGGTGTTGATTGTGGTACCCATCAAGCAGATTTTGTCCTGGATGGTGTTGAGCTTCTTGAGTGTTGCAAGGGTACCTATCCAGGCAAGTGCAGAATATTACCTCATACTCCTGTCTGAGTTTTTTTAAATGGTGGAAAGGTGTTTGGGAGTCAAGAGGTGAATACTTAGAATCATGAAAGTGACAGCAGTGAAAGATGCCATTCAGCCCCTCATGTCTGTACCTCCCAAAAAAGAGCTATCCTGTCTGATACCACTTTCCAGCTCTTGGTCCATAGTGGGAGGTGGTGGTGTAGTGGTGTTACCTTGGGCTAGTAATCCAGAGACCCAGGGTAATGCTCAAATCCACCCATGGCAAATGGTGGAATTTTAATTTGGAATTAAAGGTCTCATGATGACCATGAAACCATTGCGGATGTCCTTACCTGGTCTGGCCTACATGTGACTTCAGTTCCACAGCAATTTAGTTGATTTGTAACTGCCGTCCGAATAGGCCAAGCAAGCCCCTCAGTTCAAGGGCAAATAAGGGTGGGCAAAAAATGCTGGCCTCTCCAGCGACGCCCACACCCCATGAAAGAAAAGAAATTACAGCACTTCACATGCATGTCCTAATGTTGTTTAAAGGCTCTACCACCCTTTCAGGCCCCAGCTTCCAGAACACCAACACCATTTGGATGAAAGTAATTCTCAATGCTTCTCTAATCCTTCTAATACTCAGATCGATGCTCCTTGGTTATTGGCCTCTATGCCAAGGGGAAATGGGTCCTTCTATCCAGGTGTTCAAATTTATGAATTCTCAATTGCATCTTCCTTCAGCCATTTCAATTTCAAAATAAAAAAACCCAACCTATGCAATCTTTCCTTCCAGCTGAAAATCTCCATCTCCCAACAGTCTATGGACCAGATCTTAGGTGGTTTGCAGGGGGTGCAATGTTACCTCGATGGCATATTGATCACTGATGCCAATGAACAAAAACAATTACTAGAAGCCACATTGAAACGCCTTCAGGCGCATGGTCTCATGTCAAGAAAAGCAAGTGTCATTTCCTTCAAACGTCAATGCAATACTTAGGCCATGTGATTGATAGCAAGGGTATTGATCCATACACAAGGCACCTATGAAGATGAAGGCTATTATGGGGGTGCTATGACCAATGAACATAACACAGCCAAGATCGTTCCTAGCCTTAATTATGGCAAATTTGTTTCAAATCTAGCAACCCTACTTAAGTGATTGCCAAATTGGACACCAGAGTGCCAGAAAATATATCAGTCAGTAAAAGAAGCCCTGAAGAAATCAGCTTTGGTACATTTCAACCCAAAGTTGCTACTATAACTTGCCTGTCATGCCTCGTCGTACAGAGTTGGAGTGGTGGTTCACACATACTACCATCAGGGGAAAGACCGACCAATAGCTTTCACATCATACACCTTGACAAGTGTTGAATCAAATTATGCCTGGTTGAAGAGGCACTGAATATTATTCTTGGAGTACCGAAATTTCACCAGTACCTCTATGGTCTTGTCCAATAGTAACATACTCACACCTCATCCAACACTAATAGACAAAGACTGGACATATATTGTTAGACTCACACCTGTTACAATATTAATAAACAGCCATAGTATTAGAGGATTGGATAGAGAGAAATTTGTTGAGTGTATTCAGGAGGAATTTCACGTTCAGTATGTGGATGGCCCGACTAGAGAGGGGGCAAAACTTGACCTCCTCTTGGGAAATAAGGAAGGGCAGGTGACAGAAGTGTTAGTGAAGGATCACTTTGGGACCAGTGACCATAATTCTATTAGTTTTAAGATAGCTATGAAGAATGATAGGTCTGGCCCAAAAGTTAAAATTCTAAATTGGGGCAAAGCCAATTTTGATGGTTTCAGGCAGGAACTTTTAAATGTTAATTGGGGAGTCTGTGGGATGGCAAAGGGACGTCTGGCAAGTGGGAGGCTTTCAAAAGTGTGTTAACCAGGGTTCAGGGTAAGCACATTCCTTTTAGAGTGAAGGGCAAGGCTGGTAGAAGTAGGAAACCCTGGATTACTCAGGATATTGAGGCCCTGGTCAAGAAGAAGGAGGAGGCACATGACATGCATAGGCAGCTGGGATCAAGTGAATCCCTTGAAGAGTCTAGGGGATGTAGGAGTAGAGTTAAGAGAGAAATCAGGAGGGCAAAAAGGGGACACGAGATTATTTTGGCAGATAAGGCAAAGGAGAATCCAAAGAGCTTCTACAAATACATAAAGGCCAAAAGAGTAACTAGGGAGAGAATAGGGCCTCTTATGGATCAACAAGGTCATCTATGTGCGGATCCACAAGAGATGGGTGAGATCCTAAAGGAATATTTCTCATCAGTATTTACTATTGAGAAAAGCGTGGATGTTAAGGAACTTTGGGAAATAAATTGTGATGTCTTGAAGAGTGTACATATTACAGAGGTGGTGGTGCTGGAAGTCTTAAAGCGCATCAAGGTAGATAAATCCCCGGGACCTGATGAAGTGTATCCCAGGACATTGTGGGAGGCTAGTGATGCACTATCAATCAAGCAAAGACTAGTTTGTACGCAAGAACAAATAGGCTTTTATTCGCAAAAGACTTGGAGCACACCTATGCTGATGAACTGGTCCGGTGACTGAGGCAGGGGGGTTGGGAGCAGTCACCTTTACACTTGGACCATGGGGGGAGGAGTCTCAGGCAGGGCCGGCAGGGGCATGCCCAGGCATGTCACACACACACACAGGCAATAAGCTTAACAGTGGTCTACCACATTCACCCCCTGCTTTTAAAAAAGAGTCTGGCGGGGTGAGGTGGGTGGAACGATATTTACAGAATTACAAATTTACAAATTCAGTCTCTCTGGGGGCTTGATCTGCCGCTGCAACGGCCGTAGTGCCGGTTCCGGTGGCCGCGGTATTGGTTCAGGTGCCAGGCCGTAGTCGCTCGAGTCGTCTGTAGTCCCTTCTGATTGTCGGGTGCGTGGTGGCGGCTCCTGGGGCTCAAGCGTGCTGTATACGGGGGTTGGGGGTGTGGGGTTGTGGGTCGTCATGGTCCCTGGGGCACCTGCGGGTGCCAGGTCTCGAATGGAGACTGTGTCCTCCCGCCCGTCGGGGTACACCACATAGGCGTATTGGGGGTTGGCGTGGAGGAGCTGGACCCTTTCAACCAGGGGGTCCGACTTATGGGTCCTCACGTGCTTCTGGAGCAGGACAGGGCCTGGGGACGTCAGCCACGACGGTAGTGAGGTCCCCGAGGAGGACTTCCTGGGGAAAACAAACATCCTTTCGTGAGGGGTAGCATTGGTAGCTGTACAAAGGAGTGATCTAATCGAGTGTAGTGCATCAGGGAGGACCTCTTGCCAGCGGGTGACTGGAAGACCTTTAGACCTCAGAGCTAGTAAAACGGCCTTCCAGACTGTCGCGTTCTCCCTTTCTACCTGTCCGTTCCTCCTGGGGTTGTAGCTGGTGGTCCTACTCGAGGCTATGCCTTTGGAGAGCAGGTACTGTCGCAGCTCATCACTCATAAAGGAGGATCCCCGGTCGCTATGGATATAGCTAGGGAAACCGAACAGGGTGAAGAGGCTGTGCAGGGCCCTGACGACCGTGGCCGAGGTCATATCCGGGCAGGGAATAGCGAAGGGGAAACGTGAATATTCGTCAATGACGTTGAGGAAGTTTATGTTGCGGTCAGAAGAGGGGAGGGGGCCTTTGAAGTCGACGCTTAGGCATTCGAAAGGGCGGGTGGCCTTTATGAGATGTGCTCTGTCTGGCCGATAGAAGTGCTGCTTGCACTCTGCGCAGGCCTGGCAGTGTCTGGTTATAGACCTGATTTCCTCAATGGAGTAGGGCAGGTTACGGGCTTTAATGAAGTGAAAAAACCTGGTGACCCCCAGGTGGCAGAGGTCGTTGTGGAGAGTCTGCAATTGGTCTATTTGTGCGCTGGCACATATTCCCCGGCACAGGGCGTCCCCGGCATTGAGCTACCCGGGCCGGTATAAGATGTCGTAATTGTAGGTGGAAAGCTCGATTCTCCACCTCAATATTTTATCATTTTTGATCTTGCCCCGCTGCGTGTTGTTAAACATGAATGCAACTGACCGTTGGTCCGTGAGTAAGGTGAATCATTTACCAGCTAAGTAGTGGCGCCAGTGCCGTACAGCTTCCACTATGGCTTGGGCCTCCTTCGCGACAGAGGAGTGTCGAATTTCAGGGCCTTGGAGGGTTCGTGAGAAGAAGCCCACGGGTTTGCCCGCCTGGTTAAGGGTGGCGGCTAGGGTGAAGTCAGACGCATCGCTCTCCACCTGGAACGGGATGGATTAGTCTACAGCGTGCATCGTGGCCTTCGCGATGTCTGCTTTGATGCGGTCGAAGGCCAGGCGGGCCTCTGCCGTCAGGGGAAAAGAGGTGGATTTCATGAGCGGACGGGCTTTATCCGCATAATTGGGGACCCACTGGGCGTAATACGAGAAGAAGCCTAGGCATCTCCTCAGTGCTTTGAGGCTGGTGGGGAGGGGAAGTTCCAGGAGGGGATGCATGCGGACGGGATCGGGACTGATGAGCCCGTTTTCCACAACACAACCAAGGATGGCGAGGCGGCGTGTGCGGAATATGCACTTCTCCTCATTATAGGTCAGATTTAGGAGTGTGGCGGTGTGGAGGAATTTGTGGAGGTTGGCGTCGTGGTCCTGCTGATCATGGCCGCAGATGATGATGTTATCCAGATACGGGAAGGTGGCCCGCAGCCCGTTCTGGCCTACCATTCGGTCCATCTCACGCTGGAAAACCGAGACCCCGTTGGTGACGCCGAAGGGGACCCTAAGGAAGTGATAGAGGTGGCCATCCGCCTCGAAGGCAGTATATTGGCGGTGTTCCGGGCGGATAGGGAGCTGGTGGTATGCAGATTTTAAGTCGATGGTGGAGAACACCCGATATTGCGCAATCTGATTAACCATGTCAGCTATGCGGGGGAGGGGGTACGCGTTCAGCTGCGTGTAGCGGTTAATGGTCTGCCTGTAGTCAATGACCATGCGATGTTTCTCCCCAGTCTTAACAACTACTACTTGGGCTCTCCAGGGGCTGTTACTGGCCTCGATGATCCCCTCCCCTAGGAGCCGTTGTACTTCGGACCTGATAAAAGCCCTGTCTCCAGCACTGTACCGTCTGCTCTTGGTGGCGATGGGCTTGCAGTCGGGGGTGAGATTTTCAAACAGTGAGGGAGGGGCGACTTCGAGAGACTGCAGGTGGTGCGTGGTAGGCAATCTAAGAACTGGTGGTTGCAAACAGACAGCGGGGAAAAAGGCCCACTATACTCCATGGTGACACTCTTAAGGTGACACGAAAATCTAGCCCCAGGAGTACGGCAGCGCAGAGTTGTGGCAGCACGGGGAGCCTGAAGTTTTTGTACACTGTGCCCCGTACACTCAGGGTCGCCACGCAGTACCCGAGGGCAACCACCAAGTGGGACTTTGAAGCCATGGAGATCGTTTGCTTCACTGGCAGTACTGAAAGGGCGTAGTGACTCACTGTGTTTGGGTGAATAAAGCTCTCCGTACTCCCACAGTCAAATAAACAGTTTGTAGTGCGACCGTTTACCTCAATGTCCATCATGGACCTGGCGAGTTGGTGAGGCCTGGATTGGTCCAGCATAACCGAAGCCACCGTTGGATTTTGCAATGCGGCTGACGGCCTCCAAGATGGCAGCCTGCACGGCTCACACATGGCTGAAGACGTCCGAGATGACGGCCCGCACAGCTCACACGCGGCTACCGGTGCTCAAGATGGCGGCCCCCGCGGGTTGCACGCGGCGCTACTGGGCTTGGAGGTCGACTTCGCCCTGCATACCTTCGCGTAATGGCCCTTCTTTCCACACCCGGAGCAGATCGCATCCTTCGCCAGGCAGCGTTGTCGGGGGTGCTGCCCCAGGCCGCAGAAGTAGCACTTCGGGCCTCCAAAGACTGCCGCAGCGATCGGGTCATTGGTGGGACGTGGCGTGGCGTAGGCCTGAGGCCCTCCCGAGTACAGAGGTGGCGGCGACTGCGGCGTCCACAATACGCCCCCGTGGTCGAGGGTGTAGGCCTCGAGATTACGGAAGGCCACCTCTAAAGAGTCGGCAAGCGCTACAGTCTTTTGTAGATCCAGCCCACCCTGTTCCAGCAGTCATTGTCGGATATAATTTGACCTGATACCCGTGACATAGGCATCTCTGATTAAGTCCTCAGTGTTTTGGGCGGCTGTTACGGCCTTGCAGTTGCAGGCCCTGCCAAGTGCTCGCAACGCACGCAGGAATTGGTCACCCGATTCTCCTGGCTGTTGTCTGCAAGTAGCCAGAAGATGTCTGGCGTAGATTACATTAGTTTGTTTGTTGTACTGGCCTTTTAAAAGTTCGATCGCATCCTCGTAAGTTTCAGCGTCTCTAATCATCGAGAATACTTGATCACTTACCCGAGCATGGAGCACGTGTAGCTTGTCGGTTTCGGTCCGGATGACGGAGGCGGAGAGAAAAGTTTTGAAACATCGCAGCCAGTGATCGAAGCTGTTAGAAGCTCCTACGGCTTGAGGATCCAATTCTAATCTATTGGGTTTTAGTATCTGCTCCATCCCAAAACTTTTTGTGAATAAAATTGATGTACTATCAATCAAGCAAAGACTAGTTTGTATGCAAGAACAAATAGGCTTTTATTCGCAAAAGACTTGGAGCACACCCATGCTGATGAACTGGTCCAGAGACTGAGGCAGGGGGGTTGGGAGCAGTCACCTTTATACCTGGACCGGGGGGGGGGGGGGGGGGGAGGAGTCTCAGGCATGGCTGGCAGGGGCATGCCCAGGCATGTCACACACACACACACAGGCAATAAGCTTAACAGTGGTTTATCACAGTTAGGGAGGAAATTGCGGGTCCCCTAGCAGAGATATTTGAATCATCGATAGTCACAGGTGAGGTGCCTGAAGATTGGAGGGTGGCAAATGTTGTGCCTTTGTTTAAAAAGGGCTGCAGTGAGCCTCACATCTGTGGTGGGTAGTTGTTGGAAGGTATTTTGAGAGACAGGATCTACAGGCATTTAGAGATGCAAGGACTGATTAGGGACAGTCAGCATGGCTTTGTGAGTGGAAAATCATGTCTCACAAATTTGAGTTTTTTGAAGGGGTAACCAGGAAGCTAGATGAGGGCAGTGCAGTTGATGTTGTCTACATGGACTTTAGCAAGGCCTTTGACAAGGTACCACATAGTACGTTGTTGCATAAGGTTAAATCTCATGGGATCCAGGGTGAGGTTGCTAAATGAATACAAAATTGGCTTGATAACAGAAGCCAGAAGGTGGTTGTAGAGAGTTGTTTTTCAAACTGGAGGCCTGTGACCAGCAGTGTGCTTCAGGGATCAGTGCTGGGTCCACTGTTATTTGTCATTTATATTAATGATTTGGATGAGAATATAGGAGGCATGGTTAGTAAGTTTGCATATGACACCAAGATTGGTGGCATAGTGGTTAGTGAAGAAGGTTAACTGTGATTGCAAGATCAATTGGGCCAGTGGGCTGATGAATGGCAGATGGAGTTTAATTTAGGTAAATGCAAGGTGATGCATTTTGGTAGATTGAACCAGGGCAGGACTTACTCAGTTAATGGTAGGGCGTTGGGGAGAGTTACAGAACAAAGAGATCTAGGGGTACAGGTCCATAGCTCCTTGAAAGTGGAGTCACAGGTGGACAGAGTGGTGAAGAAGATATTTGGTATGCTTGGTTTCATTGGTCAGAACATTGAATAAAGGAGTTGGGACGTCTTGTTGAAGTTGTACAAGGCATTGGTAAGGCCACACTTGGGATATTGTGTACAGTTCTGGTCACCCTATTATAGAAAGGATATTATTAAACTAGAATAAGAGTGCAGAAAAGATTTACTAGAATGCTACCAGGACTTGATGGTTTGAGTTATAAGGAGGGTGGATAGACTGGGACTTTTTTCTCTGGAGCGTAGAAGGTGATCTTATAGAGGTCTATAAAATAATGAGGGGCATAGATCAGCTAGATAGTCAATATCTTTTCCCAAAGGTGGGGGGGGTCTAAACTAGAGGGCATAGGTTTAAGGTGAGAGGGGAGAGATACAAAAAGATCCAGAGGGCAATTTTTTCACACAGCGGGTGGTGACTGTCTGCAACAAGCTGCCAGAGGTAGTAGTAGAGGTGGGTACAATTTTGTCTTTTAAAAAGCAATTAGAGTTACATGGGTAAGATGGGTATAGAGGGATATGGGCCAAACGCGGGCAATTGGTGAGAATGTATATAAGGTAGATTGAGAAGAGGAAAGGGTTAAAATTGGTGTGCGTAACTAGGAATCAGTTGAGGGATAAACTGGTCATGGAAAGGGCCTGAGGCGAGGGGGACAAGGCTCACCGAAACTAATGATCACGTTAAAGAAACTGCTAATAGATAATTGTGGTTCTGGCTTCGGAGGGCAGGGCCTTATCGATTGGCCTTTTGTTCTTGAAAGTGATCTAATCAGAAACTTTAATAGCCATGTCCTTACGTGGCTATCGCCTTTTGTTCTTGAAAATAATCTAATCAAAATGTAACAATACAGCTATGCTCTTATTGGCTAACAGAAGTATGTGGATGTATCTCCGTCGTGTATAACTGAAACTGTTTTGTAAGCCAGACAGAGACTCATGAACCCATGCTTGATGCGCATGGTCTAGCGATCTCTCCTCCGATACAATAAAGAAGGTTTGCGGAGAAACCTGTGTCTCATCAGTTTTTGATCTGACTTCCGAAAGCGAATTCCACATTGGGGCTAACTTAGGGGTTTAGAAAAAGGGCGGCATGGGCAAGTTGGGCTGAAGGGCCTGTTTCCATGCTGTAAACCTCTATGGCTTCATATTGCTGACGGACCACCATTTTTGGGCAGCAAAATAGTATTCCATCGCTTGCTGCGAGCAGACTTTAACGATGGTCTTTAATACTATTCACATATTCCGATGAGATAAAGTACTGTCAGTCCCAAAGCAATTCCAATGCTGATGCATCGTCATGATTGCCTTTGACTACTGGTCAAGAATCACCCAGTAGTGCTCCCAACATCTTTTATTTTTCGCAGATTGAACATGTCCCAGTGACTGCAGCTTAAGTCCAACAACAGACCAGAAATGATTCTGTGATGGTGGTGGCACTGGAAATGGTGTTAAAAAGGAGGACAGCGGGAACTCATCCCGAATTAAAGCCATATGTTTCCAGAAAACTCAAGTTGACAGCACAGGGCGGATGCTTATTCTGGAGGATCAGAGTAATAATTCCTCCAAACTTGCAATAAAGAGCATTAGAACAATTACATGAAGAACATTCAAGTACAGTTCGAACGAAAGAACTTGCAAGGAGCTACTTCTGATGGTCTGGACTAGATGCCCAGATTGATGAAAGAGGACTGTGCCAGTGACGTGCGCAGGTAAAGAACACACTGCTGTTGTCCCCGTTGCATTCGTGGAAATGGCCTAAAATGCCTTGGCAACGTTTGCACATTGGCTTCATAGTCCATACAAGGGACACATGTTCATGGTTGTCATTGATGCACATTCCAAATGGCCAGAAGTTGTGTGAAAAAGTAAATAACTAGGCAAATCATCGAAAAACTCTTGAGAAGCTAATTCCAAGAGACACCTGTTTCGACAAGGAGAGCAAGGTTCGGCTCGCAGCTGTACCACCAGCGAGAAGTGGGTTCCTGCAACTGTATTGGCTCAAACTGGCCCAATCTCCTATACAGTACAAGCTGAGGATGAACTAGTGTGGAGATGACATGCGGATGTACACATGGAGATGACATGCGGTTGTGAACTACATGCACCAATGTACCAGTACCACGTATACCAGAACTACATCTGGGCAAATTGCCATCTATACTACCAGATACTGTGACTGTGACTTTGGATCAATCAACAGAAACTGAGATTAGTGAAGAATTCCTTGCTGCTACTAGTCTTCCTTCTGCAAAAGAGACTGTTACATCTTCCAGGGTAGAAACATTCTCTGAAGAACCGGAGAACACCTCTAAGGTCAAGAACAACCAAATCTCCAAAATGCGCAGGCAACCGGTATGGAATAGACATCCACCTGATCGTCTTTCCTATTAATTGTACAATGGCATGCCCTGCCCTTTTATATGTTTTGATGACTATGTAAAATACTATGGTTATTTGTTATGGGACCTTAGAGGTAAAGGGGGAGGGTGTTATATATTTGGGGCTGTTGTGCTGTCACTTTAAGAATCGAATATACGTATATGACATCATTGGCTGCTTCACGGGTTTTTGCTGAGACTAGATCAAGCCTCTGTCGAGTCAACAGCTTATCAATAAACCTGTGTTGTTGTTTTCACCCATCCCCATGTGCTATCACTTTACGTTCTTTTATCCAAGTGCAATATATGACATCAACCACATGGCCAATTTCAAAATCATGACCTTGACATTTAATTCTAAATTTAAGTTCTGTGCTGTAAACAGGCAATTAGTTCCAACTGATTTTTACACAAGAGTCTCCTTCTAGCTCATTTCATCTTTCATCAACGTGTCATTTGATTACTTTCTCCCTCTTGTATTTATCTAGTTTCCCATTAAATGCATATATGTTTCATCTCAACTACTCCCATGAGTTAATGAGTTCCACATTCCAACTCTCAAGAAGGCAGCTTAACACCACTTTCTCAAGGGCAACTGGGACGGGCAATAAATGCTGGCCAACCAGCGATGTCCATGTCCCACGAATGAATTTTAAAAAACTCTTGGGAAATAAATTTCTCCTGAATTCCCTATTGGGTTTTAGTGGTTATATTTTGGCCCCTGGTTTTGGACTCCCTCAAGTAGGAACATCTCTATATCTACCCTCTTGGATGTATGCAAAGTTCTACACAAGGTTAACATAACGTCTCAGCTTACCTAGCATCCAGTAGCAACAGCTGTCTGTGGCTGGTCCAGTTGAGATCCTGGCCAATGGCAATCCCTGAATGTTGTTAGTGGAGGATTTAGTAGACATCAAGAGGTTGTTGGACTCTCTCTTCATCTATTCTATCTAATACTAACTAATTAAGCACCTCATTTAGATCACCCCACAACCATTTAAACTTGAGGGAAGTTATATATAGTCAGGATTACATGGCTGCAGAGTGGCCAAGGATGAGAACTGAACATTCAGGGATATTCAATATTTAGGAAGGACAGACAAAAAGATAGAGGCAGTAGAGTTGATTTGCTGGTTAAAGAGGAAATTAACTCCATACTGAGGAAGGATATTAGCTCCAACGCTGTGGAATCTATACGGGTAGAGCTAAGAAACACCAAGGAGCATAAAATGTTAGTAGGAGTTGTATATTTACTCCCAAACTGTAGTGATGATGTTGGGAAAGACATTAAACAGGAAATTGGAGGATGGTTTTCTGGACCAAAATGTTGAGGAACCAACTACAGAGCATAATAAAAAAGGAATTGACAATCTAGTTGTGAGAACCCCTTTGGGGATGAACGACCATAATATGAAGGAATTTTTCATCAAGATGGAGAGTGACGTAGTTGATTTTGAGACTAGGGTCCTGAATCTTAATAAAGGAAACTACAATGATATGAGGTGTAAGTTGGCTAGGATAGATTGGGAAACATTATGTAAAGGGAGGATGGTGGATAGCCAATGGCAAACATTCAAGAAGCGCGTGGGTGAACTGCAACAATTGTTATTCCTGTTTGGTGCAAAAGTAAAACTGGAAAGATAACCAAACCATGGCTTACAAGTGAAATTAGAGATAGAATAAGATCCAAGGGAGAGGCATAGAAATTGGCCAAGAGAAACAACAGATCTGAGGTATGGGAGCAGTTTAGAATTCAGCAAAGAGGACTGATTAAGAAGGGGAAATACAGTACGAGAGCAAGCTTGCAGGTAAACATAAAAGCTGGCTGTAAAAGTTTACATATGTATGTGAGGAGAAAAGATTGGTGAAGACTATTCGAAACAGAGGAATTTATATTGGAGAACAAAGAAATGGCTGACCAATCAAACTTTGGTTGTGTCTTCATTAAGGAGGACACAAATAAGATACCAAAAATGTTGGGGAACACAGGGTTTAGTAAGAGGGAGGAACTGAAGGAGATCAGTATTCAGAGAAATGATGTTGGTAAAACTGCTGGGCTGAAGACCAATAAATTCCCAGGGGCTGATAATTTACATCCCAGAGTACTTTAGAAAGTGACCAGAGAAATAGTGACTGCATTGGTGGTTAGCTTCCAGGATTCTATAGACTCTGGAACATTTCTTACAGGGTAGCTAATGTAACCCCACTCTTTAAAAAGGGATGTGGAGAAAAAAAACAGGGAATTATAGACAAGTCCGTAGTGGGGAAAATTCTAGAATCCATTTTCAAATGTTTTGTGAAACATTTGGAAAACAGTGGCAGGATTTAATTTGCTTTATATTACTGTCACACGTATTGGTATACAGTGAAAAGTAGTGTTTGTTGCGCTGTACAGACAAAGCACACCATTCATAGAGTATATAGGGAAGATGGAAAGGGTGCAGAATATAGTGTTACAGTCATAGCTAGTGTATAGAGAAAGATTTAAAATAAAATAGGATCCATTCAAAAGTCTAATGGGAGTAGGAAAGAAGCTGTTCTCGAGCCGGTTGACATGTGATTTCAGACTTCTGTATCTTTTTCCAGGTGGAAGAGAGTATGTCGGGGGTGCTGGGATCAGACAGAGTCAGCATAGATTTATGAAATGGAAATCATACATGACAAATCTACTGGACTTTTTCAAGAATGAGGGGGAGCCAGTGGATATGGTTTATTTGGATTTTCAGAAGGCTTTTGACAAAGTCCCATATAAGAGATTAAAAATAAAGCGCATGGGGTTGGGATTAATGCACTGAGATGGATAGAAAACTGGTTGGCAGACAGGAAACGAAGAGTAGGAATAAAAGGGTCTTTTTCCAAATGGCAAGCAGTGATTATGGCGTACCGCAGGGATCGGTGCTGGGACCCCAGCTATTCACTATATGTCCTGATTTAGATGATAGAATTAAAGGTGATGTCCCCAAATTTGCAGATGACACAAAGCTGGGTGGGTGGGTGAACTGTAAGGTGGATGTAGAGATCCTTCACTGTGATTTGAACAAGTTGAATGAGTGGGTAAATGAATGGCAGATGCAGTATAATTTGGATAAATGTGAGGCTATCCACTTTGGTAGCAAAAACAGGAAGACAGATTACTATCTGAATAGCTATAAATTAGGGCAAGGGGAATATGCAACAAGATCTGGGTGTCCTACACCATTCACTGAAGATAAGCATGCAGGTGCAACAGGCAGTTAAAAGGCAAATGGCACGTGGGCCGTCATAGCGAGAGGATTCAAGTGCAGGGGCAGGGATGTCTTGCTAAAATAATGCAGGGCCTTGGTGAGGCCAAACCTGGAATAGTGTGTGCAATGTTGGTCTCCTTATCTCAGGAAGGATGTTCTTGCTCTGCAGGAAGTGCAGAGGTTTACCAGGCTGATTCTTGGGATGGCAGGACCGACGTAGGAGGAGAGATTGAGTCAGTTAGGACTGTTTTCACTGGAGTTCAGAAGGACGAAGGGGGCATCTCATAGGAACGTATAATATTCTAAAAAGGATGTTCCCGATGGTGGGGGTATCCAGAATCAGGGATCACAGTCTGAGGATACAGGACTGACTGTTTAGGACAGAGAGGAGAAATTTCTTCACCCAGAGAGTGGTCAACCTTGGAATTCACTACCACAGAAAGTAGTTGGCACCAAAATATTGTAGATTTTCAAGAACCAGTTAGATATAGAACTTGAGGCAAGGGGATTGCATCGAAGGATATTGGGGGGGGGGGGGGGCTGGATCAGGCTATTCAGTTGGACGATCATTTCGAAGGGCCAAATGGCCTCCTCCTATTTTCTATGTTTCACCAGAGTAGAACTCTTCAGCCCAACTTTTGATTGTTTATCTCATGACTACCATTACATGGTTACCTCTAATTATATACATTTATCTTTTTCCTTAACTTGTACACAAGCTTATGAAATGTCTTTTGGATGTCAATCTGGACAATGTCAATAGAAACGCCCCTAATCAACTTGGTTTCCATCCCCTTGTTTCCCATTTGCCTGCGAATTAAAACAAGATCCTTCATTGTTTACTTACAGCACTGATGGTTAAGCTCATGTGGAAGAATTAAGTTAAGCTTTCTCAGAATCCCATCAACTCAGGAGAGTGACAAAATTACCAGCTGCAAGACCATTGTCCAGACAGAAAACTACTTCTCCAGATTTATTTACAGATAAAACTATGTACAAAAGCAAAGAGACAGGTCAGGTAAATGTCGCTTCAAAGTGAAAAAAGATCAAACTTACACAATTACTCTGGATTGACTGCTTAAAATCAAAGACTCCAGTAACTTCTTGGTGAATCTCTGGAGTTCCCATTCTCTCCCAGTACAGAAAAGAAAGCTGAAGTAACTGAAGACTAGACTTGTCCTCGGATTCTAAGGATATCGTCTAGTTTAGTGCAGAAACACAAAGGCATAAGGATCATCTGCTCTGAAGTAGCCAAAAGAAAAATGGTTTTACCATTCGACAGTAATACAAATCCCAAAAGAATGAACTAATTATTACATTTCCTTACATTATTTTAATTCAGCAAAACAATCCATGTGCCAGGTATAAAACTTTAGGATAAAGAGATGGTGACGTGAATCCAAGAGATTCCACGTCATGTTTAGACAAAAGGTAATTGGAACATATGCTTAGTCTGGCACAGGCTGCCAGTTCTCCTCAGTGTGTCTTCAAGGCCACAAGGGAAGGTGTAGTGTTGATGGCATTTTCAAGTTGTCTCGGCCATGTTCTGCAGTCCCACGGTCTGGCACAAGTTGAAGATGATGTGGAGATGCCGGCGTTGGACTGGGGTAAACACAGTAAGAAGTCTAAGAACACCAGGTTAAAGTCCAACAGGTTTATTTGGTAGCAAAAGCCACTAGCTTTCGGAACAGGCTGTTCCTTCGTCAGGTGGGTGGGAGTTCTGATCACAAACAGGGCACAAAGACAGAAACTCAATTTACATGAATAATGATTGGAATGCGAGTTGCACATTCCAATCATTATTCATGTAAATTGAGTTTGTGTCTTGTGCCCTGTTTGTGATCAGAACTCCCACCCACCTGACGAAGGAACAGCCTGTTCCGAATGCTAGTGGCTTTTGCTACCAAATAAACCTGTTGGACTTTAACCTGGTGTTACAAGTTGAAGACCACAGACATTTTGCCAATTCATTCTCAGGGTAAAGGTTTTTTTTCATTAAAAGTACAATTCAGATCATTTGAAATGTCTCTCAGAAATTAAAAATGAATGATGTACGTACAAATAAAAGATTGTAAATAGCAAAGTACCATGTTCAACTCCCAAGTTAAACCATTTTGTGCATATTATGTACACACAAATTTTAAGTAACGGAAGTACAATTCTATAGCAGCAACACATCATCATGACTTGTCTTGTACCAGACAGACATGTGTAATAAACCCACAGCTTCACATTTGACAAGTGTTTTTGTTTTAATAAATACCCTCCCGTTGTGTGTTTGGAAATTCAGATTAAAATGCTTGCCCAGCCATCACTGTATAACAGCAGCTCTAAAATCAAAGGCTCCAGGCCCAGCCATTGGGTTTGCTCATCTTCTGAGCATTCCATTATTAAAGCTTTAAATGAACTCCACTGGTATGAATCTGGCATGTCCCCATTACTTCCAGAGTCATTAGGAATAATGGGAAGCCTGGTAGAGGATTCTGCCATCTGCATCTGGCCAGCACAGCGTCCCATTTTCTGCCCCATGAAAATTTTTGAAGAGCTTTTCTGGGAATACCCCAGCTATATAAAATGACACCCAGTGCCAGTCCCCAGAATGCCCAATCAGCTGGCATGATGTTTGTTGGCAGGGGACAAAAACCTCAGTGGATTTAGATTTTAGTCCTGTTCATTTATTACAGCACGCAACTTCAGTGAGGTTCAAACAGAAATAAATAACATGAATAATCATATACATTGTGCATTCTTCATCAGGGAGCTGCTGAAAGTTATGGGTGTTTCAGCTTATAACATGCATTTAAAATTGTGCCAATTTGGTGCATTCATCGCAGAGCTCACAAAACAAGGTCATTTCTTTTAAAAAGTGAAATGCTGACCACTAACACTGTACAACAGCCTTGAGAAGTAATCCGTCCAGTTCAAAAGAACTCATCAGTTTGTGCTGCAATATTTGACATGTTCAGTGAAACTGGGCATCAAGTCAATCCTCTTGCAAGCCATTTCCAAAGCAGGCAGAGCTCAGGTTGCACCATGAGATGCACCATGATTGCGAGGACCTTCTGCTTTGCCTTGTAAACGAACTTGAACTGGCAAACAGAAAGAGAATAGGTGGTGGGGCAGGATGGGAGAGTTCCTATTACTGAAGGTAACACAGCCTCAAACTGAGTCAACAAAATGTGATTTTGGAAAAGAGGAAAGGGTAGTACCATCAACTGGAGTGTCAATTGTTTCTGTCAACATTTTGGTACTTGACTGCTTGTCAGTTCCCAGCGCCTGCTCCTTGGCACAGACCTGTCATTCAGCTCTGCAATGATCCATTATCCACAACACTTCATTCCTCCACACCCAACCCCTAAACTGCCCTCCCACCCCTAAACTGCCCTCCCACCTGTTCCGAAAGATACTTCATCGCGAGTCCAGCCCGTGTCGCAATTATAAATAATTTAAAATCCTGAGCTTTGCAGCATTCGATCACAATCGAATGTGTTTCAATGCAGCCAGGGCATGGTTACAGGTTAAATCTTCAACTAGCAAAATGATTTGAGTTACAGCCTGACCCGTTCCCACCTGCGTTGATAGTGAAATTGTATACAGCATGTTACAGTAAAACATAGATGACAAAGACATTACTACAAACAAACAGATTATTTAGACATATATACAACGGTGACCCAGCCAATTGGCTTCTCCTGGCTGGCAGTCCTCACTGCACTCCCTTGAACTACTGCACACCGCTCCTTTGACTGCCTGGAACTGACAAGACTTGGTCCGTGGCCGTTTATGCAGCTTCTTTTGGTTTCTAAGATGTAAACTCATGCGCAGTTTGCCAACTATCAACCATCGAGTGGTTTGCCCAGATATACCATAGTCACCTCAGTGTTACCATAGACTGCCGACACTGCTGGGAAGAGACATGCTTTTGGCAAGCCTCGGAACGCTACGCCAAGAAACTCATATCCTCGTTCAAATGCTAAAGTCTTGTCTTCCATGTCAAGAATGACGCGTATCCTTTCCCCAATCTGTAAAAGGAAAGACAATAGATTTATGAACAGCAGAGACACAGCATCACTAATATATTTAAAGGGTACTTTTTGAGATTTCAGCTGAGTCTTTCCATGTATAACCACAGGCAGTTTACTTCTCAGAGAACTGCATTTCCAAAGGTCACTTCTTAATATTTTTGGCTTATATTACATGGTATTTACATAGAGTTTACAGAGCAGAAACAGGCCATTCATCCCAACTCAGGCATGTCGGTGTTTATTCTCCCCTCCCACCCTACTTCATCTCATCTGAGCAGCATATATTCCTTTCTGCCTCGTGTGCTCCCTCTTCAATTTGTCCATGCTATTTTCTTTATCACTCTCTGGGTAAAGATGTTTTGCCAGAATATTCTATTAAGTTCATTAATATCTTAAAATAATGACTGCTAATTTTAGTCCCCTCCTCTCGAACGTGGAAACATCTTTGATAGATCTACCCATGTCAAACCCGATCATAACTTTAAAGCTCTATATCTATGACGAATCAATACTCCTCCATGCTGAACACCACCTGAAACAAACACCAAGGGTGGCAAGGCACAGAATATATTCCGAGTGTCCATCACTATGACTGGCTCAGTCGTATCACCACTGATCAAGTTTTATAGTAAGAAGTCTCACAACACCAGGTTAAAGTCCAACAGGTGTGGGATTAGGCAGAAATTGGCAGCTCTTGATTGGGAGAGGCTGTTTGAGGGTAAATCCACATCTGGCATGTGGGAGTCTTTTAAGGAACAGTTGTTAGGGCTACAGGACAGGCATGTGCCTGTAAAAAAGGATAGGAAGGGTAGGATTCGAGAACCATGGATAACCAGGGAAATTGAGGGACTGGTCAAAAAAAGAGAGGTGTATGTTAGGTCCAGGCAGCTAAAAACAGAGGGAGCTCTGGAGGAGTACAAAAAAAGAACTCAAACGGGGAATTAGAAGGGCAAAAAGGGGTCACGAAATGTCCTTGGCAGAAAGGATTAAGGAGAATCCCAAGGCATTTTATTCATACATTAGGAACAAAAGGGTTGTCAGGGAAAATATAGGACCTCTCAGGGACAAAAGTGGGGAATTATGCTTGGAGCCCAAAGAAGTACGGGAGATCCTAAATGAATACTTTGCGTCGGTATTCACAAAGGAGAGGGATGTGTTGACTGGGAGTGTCTCGGAGGGGAGTGTTGAACCGTTGGAGAAAATCTCCATTACAAGGGAGGAAGTGTTAGGTTTGTTAGAGAATATAAAGACTGACAAATCCCCAGGGCCTGATGGAATCTATCCAAGGCTGCTCAGGGAGACGAGAGATGAAATCGCTGGGCCTCTGACGCAAATCTTTGTCTCGTCACTGGACGCAGGTGAGGTCCCAGAGGATTGGAGGATAGCTAATGTGGTCCCGTTATTTAAGAAGGGTAGGAAGGATAACCCGGGTAATTATAGGCCGGTGAGCTTGACGTCCGTGGTGGGGAAGTTGTTGGAGAAGATTCTTAGAGATAGGATGTATGCGCATTTAGAAAGGAATAAACTCATTAACGATAGTCAGCATGGTTTTGTGAGAGGGAGGTCATGCCTCACTAAACTGGTGGAGTTTTTTGAAGAAATGACTAGAATGGTTGACGAGGGAAGGGCCGTGGATGTCGTCTATATGGACTTTAGTAAAGCGTTTGACAAAGTCCCTCATGGTGGACTGGTGAAAGAGGTTGGATCTCATGGGATAAAGGGGGAGGTGGCTAGATGGGTAGAGAACTGGCTTGGTCACAGAAGACAGGGTGGTAGTGGAAGGGTCTTTTTCCGGCTGGAGGCCTGTGACTAGTGGTGTTCCGCAGGGCTCTGTATTGGGACCTCTGCTGTTTGTGATTTATATAAACGATCTGGAAGAAGGTGTAACTGGGGTGATCAGTAAGTTTGCAGACGACACAAAATTGGCAGGACTGGCAGATAGTGAGGAGCAATGTCAGAAGCTACAGAAGGATATAGATAGGCTGCAAATTTGGGCAAAGAAATGGCAGATGGAGTTCAATCCTGATAAATGCGAAGTGATGCATTTTGGTAGAAATAATGAAGGGAGGAGCTATACGATAAATGGCAGAACCATAAAGGGTGTAGATACGCAGAGGGACCTGGGTGTGCAAGTCCACAGATCCTTGAAGGTGACGTCACAGGTGGAGAAGGTGGTGAAGAAGGCATATGGCATGCTTGCCTTTATAGGACGGGGCATAGAGTATAAAAGTTGGGGTCTGATGTTGCAGTTGTATAGAACATTGGTTCGGCCGCATTTGGAATACTGCGCCCAGTTCTGGTCGCCACACTACCAGAAGGACGTGGAGGCTTTGGTGAGAGTACAGAGGAGGTTTACCAGGATGTTGCCTGGTATGGAGGGGCTTAGTTATGAGGAGAGATTGGGTAAACTGGGGTTGTTCTCCCTGGAAAGACGGAGGATGAGGGGAGACTTAATAGAGGTGTATAAAATTATGAAAGGCATAGATAGGGTGAACGGTGGGAAGCTTTTCCCCAGGTCGGTGGTGACGTTCATGAGGGGTCATAGGTTCAAGGTGAAGGGGGGGGAGGTTTAACACAGATATCAGAAGGACATATTTTACACAGAGGGTGGTGGGGGCCTGGAATGCGCTGCCAGGCAAGGTGGTGGAGACGGACATACTGGGAACGTTTAAGACTTATCTAGACAGCCATATGAATGGAGTGGGAATGGAGGGATACAAAAGAATGGTCTAGTTTGGACCAGGGAGCGGCACAGGCTTGGAGGGCCGAAGGGCCTGTTCCTGTGCTGTTTTGTTCTTTGTGTATTTGGTAGCACAAGCTTTCGGAGCACTGCCCCTTCATCAGGTGAGTAAGGAGCTGTGTTCACAAACAGGGCATACGTAGATACAAACTCAATTTACAAGATAATGGTTGGAATGCAAGATTTTACAGGTAATCAAGTTTTAACGGTACAGATATTGTGAATGGAGAGAGGTTAAAGAGGTGTGTATTGTCTCCAGCCAGGACAGTTAGTGAGATTTTGCAAGCCCTGGCAAGTCTTGGGGGTTACAGATAGTGTGACATGAACCCAAGATCCCGGATCAGGCCATCCTCACATGTGCGGAACTATCAGTTTTTGCTTGGCGATTCTGCGTTGTAGTGTGCCATGAAGGCTGCCTTGGAGAACGCTTACCCCCTCCCCACACCCCACCCTCTCTCCCCACCCTCTCCAACTCCCCTCTCACCTCACCACTCTCTCTCTCCCCCTTCTTTCTCTCTCCTCCCCCCCTTCTCCCCGCTCACACTCTCTCCCCCCGTTCTCCCCGCTCACACTCTCTCCCCCCCCCGTTCTCCCCGCTCACACTCTCTCCCCCCCTCGTTCTCCCCGCTCACACTCTCTCCCCCCTCGTTCTCCCCGCTCACACTCTCTCCCCCCCCCGTTCTCCCCGCTCACACTCTCTCCCCCCGTCATTCTCCCCGCTCACACTCTCTCCCCTCGTTCTCCCGCTCACACTCTCTCGCCCCCCGTTCTCCCCACTCTCTCTCCTCCCCCCCTCTCTCCCTCTGCCCCTCCTCCCCCTCTCTCCCTCTGCCCCTCCTCCCCCCTCTCTCCCTCTGCCCCTCCTCCCCCTCTCTCCCTCTGCCCCTCCTCCTCCCCCCTCTCCCTCATCCCCCCCTCTCTCTCTCTGCCCCTCCTCCCCCTCTCTCTCTGCCCCTCCTCCCCCCCTCGCTCCCTCTGCCCCTCCTCCCCCCCTCTCTCCCTCTGCCCCTCCTCCCCCCTCTCTCCCTCTGCCCCTCCTCCCCCCCTCTCTCCCTCTGCCCCTCTCCCCCCCTCTCTCCCTCTGCCCCTCCTCCCCCCCTCTCTCCCTCTGCCCCTCCTCCCCCCCTCTGCCCTTCCCCCCCTCCTCTCCCCTCTGCCCCTCCTCCCCCTCTCTCCCCTCTGCCCCTCCTCCCCCCCTCTCTCCCTCTGCCCCTCCTCCCCCCTCTCCCTCTGCCCCTCCTCCTCCCCCCCTCTGCCCCTCCTCCCCCACTCTCTCCCTCTGCCCCTCCTCCCCCTCTCTCCCTCTGCCCCTCCTCCCACCCTCTCTCCCTCTGCCCCTCCTCCCACCCTCTCTCCCTCTGCCCCTCCTCCCACCCTCTCTCCCTCTGCCCCTCCTCCCCCCCTCTGCCCCTCCTCCCCCCCTCTCTCCCTCTGCCCCTCCTCCCCCCTCTCTCTCCCTCTGCCCCTCCTCCCTCTCTCCCTCTGCCCCCCTCCCCCCTCTCTCCCTCTGCCCCCCTCCCCCTCTCTCCCTCTGCCCCTCCTCCCCCCCTCTCTCCCTCTGCCCCTCCTCCCCCCTCTCTCCCTCTGCCCCTCCTCCCACCCCTCTCTCCCTCTGCCCCTCCTCCCACCCTCTCTCCCTCTGCCCCTCCTCCCACCCTCTCTCCCTCTGCCCCCTCCCTCCCACCCTCTCTCCCTCTGCCCCTCCTCCCACCCTCTCTCCCTCTGCCCCTCCTCCCACCCTCTCTCCCTCTGCCCCTCCTCCCACCCTCTCTCCCTCTGCCCCTCCTCCCACCCTCTCTCCCTCTGCCCCTCCTCCCACCCTCTCTCCCTCTGCCCCTCCTCCCACCCTCTCTCCCTCTGCCCCTCCTCCCACCCTCTCTCCCTCTGCCCCTCCTCCCACCCTCTCTCCCTCTGCCCCTCCTCCCCAACCTCTCCCTCTGCCCCTCCTCCCACCCTCTCTCCCTCTGCCCCTCCTCCCACCCTCTCTCCCTCTGCCCCTCCTCCCACCCTCTCTCCCTCTGCCCCTCCTCCCACCCTCTCTCCCTCTGCCCCTCCCTCCCACCCTCTCCCTCTGCCCCTCCTCCCACCCTCTCTCCCTCTGCCCCTCCTCCCACCCTCTCTCCCTCTGCCCCTCCTCCCACCCTCTCTCCCTCTGCCCCTCCTCCCACCCTCTCTCCCTCTGCCCCTCCCTCCCACCCTCTCTCCCTCTGCCCCTCCTCCCACCCTCTCTCCCTCTGCCCCTCCTCCCACCCTCTCTCCCTCTGCCCCTCCTCCCACCCTCTCTCCCTCTGCCCCTCCTCCCACCCTCTCTCCCTCTGCCCCTCCTCCCACCCTCTCTCCTCCTGCCCCTCCTCCCACCCTCTCTCCCTCTGCCCCTCCTCCCACCCTCTCTCCCTCTGCCCCTCCTCCCACCCCTCCTCTCCCTCTGCCCCTCCTCCCACCCTCTCTCCCTCTGCCCCTCCTCCCACCCTCTCTCCCTCTGCCCCTCCTCCCACCCTCTCTCCCTCTGCCCCTCCTCCCACCCTCTCTCCCTCTGCCCCTCCTCCCACCCTCTCTCCCTCTGCCCCTCCTCCCACCCCTCTCTCCCTCTGCCCCTCCTCCCACCCTCTCTCCCTCTGCCCCTCCGCCCACCCTCTCTCCCACTGCCCCTCCTCCCACCCTCTCTCCCTCTGCCCCTCCTCCCACCCTCTCTCCCTCTGCCCCTCCTCCCACCCTCTCTCCCTCTGCCCCTCCTCCCACCCTCTCTCCCTCTGCCCCTTCTCCCCACCCTCTCTCCCTCCTGCCCCTCCTCCCACCCTCTCTCCCTCTGCCCCTCCTCCCACCCTCTCTCCCTCTGCCCCTCCTCCCCCCCTCTGCCCCCCCTCCCCCTCTGCCCCCCCTCCCCCCTCTCTCCCTCTGCCCCTCCTCCCCCCCTCTGCCCCCCTCCCCCCTCTGCCCCCCCTCCCCCCTCTCTCTCTCCGCCCCCCCTCTCTCTCTCCGCCCCCCTCTCTCTCTCCGCCCCCCCTCTCTCTCTCCGCCCCCCCTCTCTCTCTCCGCCCCCCCTCTCTCTCTCCGCCCCCCTCTCTCTCTCCCGCCCCCCCTCTCTCTCTCTCCGCCCCCCCTCTCTCTCTCCGCCCCCCTCTCTCTCTCTCGCCCCCCCTCTCTCTCTCCGCCCCCCCTCTCTCTCTCCGCCCCCCCTCTCTCTCTCCGCCCCCCCTCTCTATCTCCGCCCCCCCTCTCTCTCTCCGCCCCCCTCTCTCTCTCCGCCCCCCCTCTCTCTCTCCGCCCCCTCTCTCTCTCTCCGCCCCCCCTCTCTCTCTCCGCCCCCCCTCCTCTCTCTCCGCCCCCCCTCTCTCTCTCCGCCCCCCCTCTCTCTCTCCCGCCCCCCCCTCTCTCTCTCCGCCCCCCCTCTCTCTCTCCGCCCCCCCCTCTCTCTCTCCGCCCCCCCTCTCTCTCTCCGCCCCCCCTCTCTCTCTCCGCCCCCCCCTCTCTCTCTCCGCCCCCCCTCCTCTCTCTCCGCCCCCCTCTCTCTCTCCGCCCCCCCTCTCTCTCTCTCCGCCCCCCCTCTCTCTCTCTCTCCGCCCCCCTCTCTCTCTCTCTCCCGCCCCCCCCCTCTCTCTCTCTCCGCCCCCCCCTCTCTCTCTCTCCGCCCCCCCCTCTCTCTCTCTCTCCGCCCCCCCCTCTCTCTCTCTCTCCGCCCCCCCCTCTCTCTCTTCTCTCCCCCCCTCTCTCTCTCTCTCCGCCCCCCTCTCTCTCTCCCGCCCCCCCCTCTCTCTCTCTCCGCCCCCCTCTCTCTCTCTCTCCGCCCCCCCTCTCTCTCTCTCTCCGCCCCCCCTCTCTCTCTCTCTCTCTCTCTCTCCGCCCCCCCTCTCTCTCTCTCTCCGCCCCCCCTCTCTCTCTCCTCTCTCCGCCCCCCCTCTCTCTCTCTCTCTCGCCCCCCTCCCTCTCTCTCTCTCCGCCCCCCTCTCTCTCTCTCTCCGCCCCCCCCTCTCTCTCTCTCTCCGCCCCCCCTCCTCTCTCTCTCTCCTCCCCCCCTCTCTCTCTCTCTCCGCCCCCCTCTCTCTCTCTCTCTCTCGCCCCCCCTCTCTCTCTCTCTCCGCCCCCCCTCTCTCTCTCTCTCTCCGCCCCCCTCTCTCTCTCTCTCCGCCCCCCTTCTCTCTCTCTCTCGCCCCCCCTCTCTCTCTCTCTCCGCCCCCCCTCTCTCTCTCTCCGCCCCCCCTCTCTCTCTCTCTCTTGCCCCCCCTCTCTCTCTCTCTCCGCCCCCCCTCTCTCTCTCTCCGCCCCCCCTCTCTTCTCTCCGCCCCCCCCTCTCTCTCTCTCTCGCCCCCCCCTCTCTCTCTCCCTCGCCCCCCCCTCTCTCTCTCCCCGCCCCCCCCTCTCTCTCTCTCTCCGCCCCCCTCTCTCTCTCTCTCCCCCCCCCTCTCTCTCTCTCTCCGCCCCCCTCTCTCTCTCTCTCCGCCCCCCCCTCTCTCTCTCTCTCCCCCCCCTCTCTCTCTCTCTCCGCCCCCCCTCTCTCTCTCTCGCCCCCCCTCTCTCTCTCTCTCTGCCCCCCCTCTCTCTCTCTCTCTGCCCCCCCTCTCTCTCTCTCTGCCCCCCCCTCTCTCTCTCTCTGCCCCCCCTCTCTCTCTCTCTGCCCCCCTCTCTCTCTCTCTCTTGCACCCCCCTCTCTCTCTCTCTCTGCACCCCCTCTCTCCTCTCTCTGCACCCCCTCTCTCTCTCTCTCTGCCCCCTCTCTCTCTCTCTCTCTCTCTGCACCCCCTCTCTCTCTCTCTCTGCACCCCCTCTCTCTCTCTCTCTGCACCCCCCTCTCTCTCTCCTCTGCACCCCCCTCTCTTTCTCTCTCTCTGCACCCCCTCTCTCTCTCTCTCTGCACC